>NC_133658.1:38744323-39044323 GCF_037893015.1 Macrotis lagotis | reverse complement strand
GTCTTGACGATTTTTCTATAGCATTTATCTGATCATGTTGCTCACCTACTTGCTAAGTTCCTCTAAATACTCTAGAATAAAATAGGATAGAAAAAAATACTTTAACACTTAAAACTCTTCCTAGTTAGGGTCTTTTTAGTTATATTATTATACATAAGTCAAACTGGTCTTCTCACCTTTCCTCTTCATCTCATATCATTGGACCTTTATACTACACTCATCCCTTGGAATGAACTCTCTCTTCACCTTTGCCTTCTTTTCTTCAAAACTCAACTCAAGCATGGCCTTATGCATGAAGCTTTTCCCAATTCATCCTTATTCCTTTCCTCCAAAAAAAATTATCTTGTATTTAATATCGCTATCATCCACATATTTATCTATCTATCTATCTATCTATCTGTCTACCTACCTACCTAATGGGTGTTTGTGTGTGTGTGTGTGTGTGTGTGTATTTCTCCCCTGATAGATTATAATCTCCTTGAGAGTAGAGACTATTTAATTTTTGTCTTTGTGTTTCTAGCAACTTGTATAGTTCCTGAAATATAACTGTTTCATATATGCTTGTTGGTTGAGTCACATTTGCCCAACCTACCTCAACTCACCATGCGTCTGTTGAATAAGGTATACTCATCTAAAGGCACATTTCTTATCCCACCAAGTCTGAGTAAATACCTATGAGATCAAATATGCTTCCTCCCATTAAGATAACTAGTTCATTTTATTCATTGTACAATTTTGCATGAAATTTTATTTTTGTAGTGACTTGAGACAGTGCTGGCCCCTTCTTTGATTTTATGTCTTATAAACTCTTAGGAGTTTCAACTGTGATCCTTCTCCTATGTATTAGTTTATCTCTGTGGTGCCTAGCTATCTGGGTTTGGATAGACAGTTTTCTTCTTCTCACTTCCTTTTCAGGGGAAACCCTTTGGGTTACATTTGAAAAATACCAAACTAATCCATTCTTTCCAGCTTCAGTTAGGTTCACTCCATCATACTTCAGGAAACTGTCATCCTCTGTCCCGATATGTGATTCTGAAATCGAAATTCCATTCTCAGACTCCATAATGATCCTAGAAAGGGTTTAAAGTAGGAAGAAGCTTTAGAGTTTATCTAGATAGATTCCTTCATTTTACAGATCAGGAAACTGAAACCAGAGTAGTGTATTTAGTTGTTCAAGGTCACATAGTAAGTGATTGACAGAATCAGGACTAAAGCCAAGTCTCCTGGTTCCTAGTACAATGACCCACTATGCTGTAATACTTTTAAACAATAAAAACTATAATAATAAAAATAGCTGATATTTGTGGAGGACTTTGAGTTTTCAAAGAATTTTACATCCCTTACCTCCTTTAATCAGAACAACTCAGTGAATTTTATGCTATTATTAGCCTCATTTTATTAAAAGATATGTTATGGATACGTATTCTGTGTGTGTGGAAGAGTATACCATCATTGCTCTTGAAGGTGGTGAAACTTTGGAGGCCATCTAGTCTAACCCCTCTACTTTTTTTTAAGAAAGATTTTATTTATTTTGAGTTTTACAATTGCCCCCCATTCTTGCTTCCCTCCCCCACCCCCCACAGAAGGCATTCTGTTAGACTTTACACTGGTTCCATGGTGTACATTGATGTCAGTTGAATGTGATGACAGAGAAATCCTATCCTTAAGGAAGAAACATAAAGTAAAAGAGACAGCAAGATCAGACAATAAGATATCAATTTTTTTTTCTAAATTAAAAGTACTAGTCCTTGCTCTTTGTTGAAACTCCACGGTTCTTTCTTTGGTATTCTCCATCACAGATAGCCCAAACTTGTCCCTGGTTGTTGCACTGAAGAGATGAGCAAGTCCATCAAGGTTGATCATCACCCCTGTGTTGCTGTTAAGGTGTACAGTGTTTCTCTGGTTCTGCTCATCTCACTCAGCATCATCAGTTCATGTAAATCCTTCCAGACTTCCCTGAATTCCCATCCCTCCTGGTTTCTAATAGAACAATAGTGTTCCATAACATACATATACCACGGTTTGTTAAGCCATTCCCCAATTGAAGGACATTCACTTAATTTCCCATTTTTTGCCACCACAAATAGGGCTGCTATAAATATTTTTGTACAAGTGATGTTTTTACCCTTTTTCATAATCTCTTCACTAACCCCTTTATTTTTAAAGATAGGGAAACTGAGACTTAGGGAGGTTAAATGTATACAACTACAATAAGGGTATACAACTAGAAACCATCAAAGGCAGTTTGGCTCCTGGGCAATCTTTCCATTGAACTTGGAAAAAGAAGTTTTATTAATGCATCTGGTTTTTATATTATAAAACTTCCCCTGGTCTGTTCCTCATTCTTAAACCCTCATTTGTAACAATAACAACAATATTAAATAAACACAATCAGTAGTTGACTGCATCTGATGGTATATGAAACACTTTCTTTCCATAGTCCCCCTGCTCTCTCTACTAAGAGAAGAAGGAAACATGTTTCTTTTGATGAAAGGGATAAATTTGTTCCAGTGTTTCCAAAGGCTTCGAATTAAATACATGGTATTTGTGGACTTGATTATCTTTTCTCTTTAACTTCAAGGGAACTATGGATTTATCAATGTAGGCTTTTCACTCTACTAACATATATGGCAGCCCTTCCTTTCCTTACTGAGAACGTGTAGCCTAAATGTGCTACTTTTTAACTTCCACTCATGGTTCCTGGTTTTGCTTTTGGGGATTAAGAAAATAAAGCTGTGTCTGCTATATGAAAGCCCTTCAAAGTCTATTATGAAGGCAGTTACCCTGTCACTCCACAGTCTTCTCTTCTCTAAATAAATATGTCGACCACCTTCAAATAGTTGTCAGAGAGCATAATTGAAACCTCTCACCATTCTGGCTGCCATCCTCTAGAACAGATAGATGGTCTCTGGTTTATCCATAGTTCAACTGGAATATGGCACCCAGCAGAGAATATGGTACCATAGATCAAGGCAGAGTACAAGGGAACTACCATATGCTTAATACCGGACCCTATATAAAATATTGTCCCAGGTACCAAAAGACATGTCAGGGTCCCTCATTTGAGAGACCACAGAGCTAACCCTGGAATTTCTAAACTTTTCTGTTTTGTTGACCTCTATAGCAGTCAGATGAAGACTATGGAACCCTTAAGGAAGCTGGTGTCATAGTAGAGAATCAAAATATCTAGGGTTCAGATTTTATTTCAGACATTTACTAGCTGACATTTAGCAAGTTCCAGTTTTCTCATCTGTAAAATGGGAATAATAGCATCTACTTCATAGGGTTACTTTGAGTATTCAGTGAAATAATATATATAAAGTTGTGATGCCTTTTAAAGGACTATATGAATACTAAATATAGTACTTAGTGAAATGATAAGTTATTCTCAGAATAGTCTTTTTAAATGCAAAAAAATCACATAGGATAACAAAGGAAACTAGTTATTCTCAAATATAGTCATCAAAATATTTTAAAAGAAGTTCATGGGCCCTAGATTAGTCTAGCAAGACACAGCAGCCCTACAACTAGTTTTTTATTCTTTTTAAAAATAATTATTTTATCTATTTTAATTTTATTGTATTTTTTCCAAATAGATATAAAGTGTTCAACATTCATTTCAGTAAGATTTTGAATTTCAAATTTTTCTCCTCCCCCTTCCTTTCCCCTCCCCAATCAATCCATTGGTTTGTACATGTACAATCATGTCAAGCATATCTCCCTATAGTCATGTTTTGAAATAAGAATCAGAACAAAAATGGAAACCATAAGAAAAAAATTAAAGTGAAAATAGTATGCTTCAAGCTGCATTCAAATTCCATAGTTCTTTCTCTTTTCCATCCTAAGTCTTTTAGAATTGTCTTTGATCATTGTATTGCTGACAAGAGTCAAATTTATCATAGTAGATTATCTCACAATATTGCTGTTAATGTATACGATGTTCTCCTGGTTCTACTCACTTCATTCTGCATCAGTTCATGCAAATTTTTCCAGGTTTTCCTGAAATCTGCCTGCTCATCATTTCTTTCAGAACAATAGTATTCCATCACATTCATAAACCCCAACTTGTTCAACCATTCACCAATTAATGGGCATCCTCTCAATTTCCAGTTCTTTACCACTACAAAAAGAGGTGCTATAAATGTTTTTGTCCATGTGGTTCCTTTTCTCTTTTTAATGAACTCCTTGGGAAACAGATCTAGCAACCATATTTCTGGTTCAAAGAGAATAATTCCAAATTACTGTCCAGAAAGGTAGAATCAATTCACAATTCCAACAACAGGGCATTAGTATCCCAATTTTCCCATATTCCCTCCAACATTGATCATTTCTTTTCTATCATGTGAGCCAATCTGACAGGTATTAGTTGGTACTTTAGAGTTGTTTTAATTTATTTTGCTAACAAATAGTAATTTAGAGCATTTTAATATGACTATAAATACTTACTTATGAGTTTTGAAATAGGGACCAAGCTTTATTTTTGCTCTGCTGGAGGGTATTGATGATGATGACATTCTCTAAATTTGACACCCTCTAAATTCCATAACCTAAAATAAAGCCACATTTACCCCACCCTCATTATATTTCTGTCTTTCCCTTTTTAATACAAATCAAGTCAGGGTTTTGCACACAGCAGGAACTCAATAAAGGTCAGTTGACTTGACTCAAATATGAATTCTGTCCCCTGTCCTCAAGAATGATACTGCCAAGTCCAGTAGATGAAGAAACAGAAAACTACTAGAGATTAATTAAATAATAAACTGCTTGTATACATAAGAGTAGTTCAAAGAAGGGAAAGATCTGGAGTTTCTCTAGTGGTCAAGGAGAGGTTGAGGTTTGTCTAGGCAGAAAGGAGTGGGGAGATTTTGCCATGAATGGTGGAAAGGGGGAAGGGGACCCTTGAAACCAACTATTTGAATCATATAAGACAGCAAGTAGAGAAGTACAACTTGCCTTAGCACTTATAATTTCCATTTTATCAACATACTAAAGCCAGACTTAATTGGCATCTATAATTAACCATTTATAATTTTGGAATCCTCCTGTGACTCATCAGGGCCAGAAACTGATCTTTCTTGATGTGAGGCACTGAAGTCTTCTGGCCTACAATTTCATCTGTAAAATGAGGAGGCTGGACTAAATAAACTATCAGATCCCTCCAACTTTAAATCTATGATCTATGATCTCTAAACCTAGCTCTTGCCCTGAATTCTTTTATGAATCTTTGCTAAATGACCCTGAGGTTCCCTCCCAGGTCAAAATTTCACAAATCTGTGTTTCTACTTATGTGTGTATCTGACTTAACTATAAACTCTATAACTCCAAGATATGTCTTTTTAAAAATTATTTCTCTTAGCATCTTGCACATAATAGACAGTGAGGTGCTGCAGTGGATAGAGCACTGGGTCTGAAAGAACTGAGTTCAAATCTGCCCTCAGTCCCTGTGGTACCTTGGCCAAGTCACTTAGCACTGTTTGCCTAAATTCATCTATAAAATGAGCTGGAGAAGGAAATGGCAAACCACTCCTATATCTTTTCCAAGAAAACCCCAAATAGGGTCACAAAAAGTCAGACACAAATGAAAAATAATTGATTAATAACAGTTACAAATACAGTGGGCACCCAGTAAATGCAGTATTTGTGGAACTAACTATCTTGCTGGTTTGTACTTTTTCTTTAGAACCTTAGGCCATATCCTAAGTTTATCTTTGTAGATATCAAAGAGGGTCAAAAATATTTAGTTCATTGCTCTCTGAACTCAATGAAATCTGGAGCTAGTTGACTCTACAGGCTGAAATGACAAGACTAATGAGACCAAAGTCCTTGGGTAGATCACTTGGCTTCCTCCTCTCTATCCTGGATAGAGACCAGATTAAAAAGAGACCTTGAGAATGAGACAAAGTTTCTGCATAGTTTCAGATGTAGAGGAGTATAGGTGTCCCCAAATTATAGAAACATAGAATTTAGGAGATAACAAGAAAATCAGTAGTCATTGATTCCAACCCATGCTTGAGAGGAAATATTTATCTCTCTATTCATCTATCTATTTCTCTATCTATCTCAATCTATAAATAAATAATCTATTCTATCTCTATCAATCCATTCTCTCTATTAATCTATCTGATATCTGTTCTATTTCTAATCTAGCATCTATTCTATCTTTACCTATCTTATTTCTACCTATTTACCTATCCTTCTTTCTTTCTTTCTTTCCTTTCTTTCTTTCCTTTCTTTCTTTCCTTTCTTTCTTCCCTTTTTTCCTTTATTCCTTTCTATCTCCAGCAAATAGTGGTCTAATATTTGCTTAATGTCTTCTGAAGACAGAAAGGCATAAAAAGAGAATGGGGAACTAGATGTCCTGTAAGTTTCCTCCCAGCTCTACCTTTGTGATCCTATGAGATGTTTAAGAATAGTTACCTAGTGTCATTGCACAGAAATGTTCCGTAAATGTTATCTCTCTTATAAAACCATTGAGGGTCTTTAGACTCCAGAACTGTGCCTTACACATGTGCTATCTCCCACAGGGTCTGATAGAGCACAACTGACAACTGTTTATTGAATATATGACCAGTCTCCTCACTTGTTTTCCCCAGTTCTGTGAACATGACTGCAGAATCAATGTATTGAGGACCTATAATTTCATTTAGTGTTTCAGAGTTTTCTCTTCCCACACAGATTAGTCAGTCTATGACTTATAGAGAACTGCCTGAAGCTTAGAGAAGCTTTAATTTGTTGAAGGTCATTTGAACCTAAATCTCCTGACATGAAGTGATCTTGCCACTGTGCAAGATCCATAGGCATTAGATTTCTCCACCAAGAGATCAGTAGAAAATTTGGGGAGGAAAACCAATGTTAGTAGCATGGTGGGGGTAGAAACCAGATTACAAAGAATCAAATCACAGAGTCTTGGAGCTGAAAGGAACAGATAGACCAGCCCATAAAATAGCACATAAAAACCCCATAAAATAACAATAGCCAGCTTTTATGTAGCAATTGAAAATTTGTAAAGTGCTTTGGAAATGTTATTTCATTTGATCCTCAAAAATAACCTGGGTGGTAGGTGCTATTATTACTTCCATTTTACTTTCCATGAAGAAACTGAGAAAGGTAGAGGTTAAGTGACTTTACCCAGTGATGTTTATATAACTACTAAGTATTAAAAGCAAGATTTAAACTCTAATCTTCCTGAATCCAGGTCCAGTGCTCTATTTATTGCCCCCATCATATGTGAACAAGCATTGGCTTTTCACTTGTCCAACAAATAAATATTCATCTTGCTTTTCCTCAACGACTTTTAATGAAGGGAAATTGATGTTCCTCCCTATGTCCCAAAGCCGCCCATTCCAGTTTTGGATAGTGGCAATTGTGAAGAAATATTTCCTTTTACTAAATCTGCTTCTCTGTGGCTACCATTGCTCCAAACTTTAACCTCTGTGGCCAAGCCAAACAAATATGTTTCCTCTTCCTCATGACAGCCCTTTAATAATTGCTGCTTCTCTCCCATCTGTATGATCTTGAGAATGGCTGACATGGTCACCCCCAAGGTTTCTCCTCTCCAGGATCATGCTCCTTGCTTCCTTCCACCAGTCTTTGAGCTTTTCCCTTTTCTGAATGACCTCATGTTTTTCTGGGTCTTTTCTGAAATGTGACTCCCCAACTGAGCAGAGAGGCAGCCTAAACACATTATGGCAGAACCATCACTATCATTCCTTAATGCAATTCAGGGAGCAGGAGGGTATTAATTGCCATTTCATACTTTTGACTCTTATTTATCTTAGAGTCCTCTGATTTTCTCTTAGGAACTTATTGCCAAGCTATGCCTCTTCCATCCTCTATTTATATAACTAAGTTGATTTTTTTAACCTATGTGTATTATTCTATATTTATCCATGTTAAATTTAATATTCTCAGATTTGGCCCATTGCTCTAGCCCAGTGGTTCTCAAAGCTGGGGGTGGATCTGTGGGATCAAAATGCCAAGTCATTCTAGGAGCTATTTGTGGAAAGTTATGTCTTACCAAATGGGATCTCTGAGCCTGGAGTCAGCCAGAGAATGATTTGAACAACCATCATAGAACAGGAGAAAAATGCTTCTTTTAGTAATGTAAAGTGAAATCTTTGATTTTGAGAGATAAACTGAGAGAATCAACCTCCTTTGGGAAACTATCTGTTAATGCCCCACAGTGACTAGAGGGACAGAGTGCCATAGAAAGCACAGAAAGAGGTTGTCCCTCCAAAAAGGGAAGTGCAAGCCAGAAATGTGTTTTAGCTGGGAAATATATATGTCCCAGAGTCAAAGGGATCTGGTGGGCTGCACATGATATATTGAGGTCCTGAAACCAAATAGGGAGTAGACTAGAGCTCTTGGGAGAGAAAGACAAACACACATACACACACACACACAAACACTCCTATCCCCTAGGCTATCTGTGACTTTGACTTCCAAGGACTCCAAACACAGACTGGGAGTTTGTTTGGGGCTTGGATTGGACTAACGATTGCTGAGGTTCATTCTATCTCCCAAATTCTTTGATTCCATGATTCTATGATTCTATAATTATACTTGGTCTTAAATACCCACTTTTCTAGAGACATCTCAGTGTACTGGATTAAGTGACAAACTTGGAGTCAGGAAGACTTGGGTTCAAATACTACCTAGTTGCTTACTAGTTATGTGATGCTGGGTCCTTAACCACTCAGCTTTAGTTCCCTTATCTGTAAAATGGAAAGTGAGTACTGATAATGGCATCTACCTCAAAGAGTCTCTGTGAGTATCTAATGAGGGAAGAGCCCTGAATTTAGAAGCAAAGCACCTAGTTCTGCCACCATCACTATGCCCCTGGGTCAGGTTTCTAGAAAGGGGGCACCATAATGCATAGAATGCCAGGTCTGGAGTCAGAAAGACTCATCTTCATGAGTTCAAATCCAACCTCAGATACTTACTAGCTGAATGACCCTGGGAAAGTCCTTTAACCCTGTTTATCTCAGTTTCATATCTGTAAAATGAGCAAGAGAAGGAAATGGCAGACTACTCCAATATCTTTGCCAAGAAAACCACAAATGAGATCATGAAGAGGCAGACATAATTGAAATGACTGAACAACAACGAAAGGAGACAGAGTAGACGCCTTCTAAGGTCCTGTCTAGCTCTATCCAGATAACATGATATTAGCTATTATTATTTATTAACTGATTGACCTTGGCAAATGATTTGCTCCCTCTGAACCTCAGTTTCCTTCTCTGTTAAATGAGTAGGTTGAAGTAGTTGAGTTCAAAGGTGTCTTCCTGCTCAAAAATCCTAGAAGTGCCAATTTAGTCACTGAAAATGTGAGGGTAAAGTGAAGTAGACTGACTGCAGCTGGGCTTCCAGTCTGGCAAGAGACATTGTCCTCCCTGGTGCCTGGCGATGGGGAAGGCACTATTGAACCCGAATGTCATCATCACAAGTGGCGACACTTCGCTCTGAGAACAAGAAGGCTTAAAGAAATGGAGCAATAGTTGGAGCTCTGCCACCATCATATTTGACTTTTTCAAAACTCTGGCCTTTGGCCTCTATTGTCTACATTTTATCAAGGAAGTGACAGGAAACACTAATTGGTACGCCAGGCATAGGGGTCAATGAAGCAATAAAAAGTTTTAACACCAATTTGACAATATATTCTTTTAACAACAACAGTAACTCACTTTTATACAATGCCTAGCATTTCTATAGCCCTTTAAGGTGTGCAAATGCTTTAAAAATATCTCATTCTCTCAACAACTGTTATTACCACTTTACATATGAAGAAACTGAGGCAGATAGCAATCAGGTGACTTGCCCAGGATCATGCAGCCGGTGAGTTCCTGAGGTGAGATTTGTACTCAGATCTTGCTGACTCCAGGTTTAGTCCTCTATACACAGAGCTAACCACCTATCTCAAACATACAAAGTAAATGCAAAGTAATTTTGGAGGGCAGCAGCAACTGGAGAAATAAAAGACCTTGATTAGGGTTTGTTTCACCTCTGTTGAATGCTGGGAAATTTACGGAAACTTGCCATCATCTAGGAAGACTGTAAGTTTCAAACATTTTTTATGTTTACTTTTCAATTTTGAGTTCCCATATTCTCTCCATCTCCGAAGTCCTTCCTTCAGTCAATGAAAAGGCAAGGAAGAGGCTACCCTTTATTACATGGGAAGCAAGACTGAGTTTCAGAGAAAGTGCCAACCTGCACTGGCAGAAGGCATTTCCTCACATGAGAGTTACCTGTACTAATGAAAGCACAGGACCAGTCCCTATTCCTGATTAGATGCAAATATGAACTATTTCTATTCTACAGAAGGAGTAAAACTGCTGCCTGCCCACCAACCTTTCATACCCTCGGGAAAAGCCCCCCACGCTCTGTCCTAATTAAGAAAAGTAAGTAGATAATAGAAAAAGTCTTGAAAGTGGAGAACACTGTTGTAGAAATTGTAGAATAACATTTCAGAATGAAAACAGATTTCTATGTGGCATGATTCAAGGCATTCTTTAGATGGGATAGGATGGCATGGGATGGGAGTGTGTTCCTAAAGAAATGCGATCCGAACCCTGGTTTGGCCATACCAGGATGACCAAGGTTTTTTTAAAAAGGATAAAACAGGACCTTGAGAAGAGTTTCCTATCGATCCTGCAGCGGGTAGGGGCTAAGGATACAAACCAACATAAAGCATCTCTGCCTTCAAGGAGATTACTTAGAAGGGCAGGAATGCCAGGGGATATATATTTGGAGTTGGAAGGAAAGCTAACATTGGAAAAGGTGTTAAAAATCCTACAGAGGGATGAGATTATGGCGAGAGCAAGGTGGTGGAAAGGATGGATGGCCAATGCAGTTACAGAAGAGGCTGAAGGAAGGGATGGAACAATGAATGTGGCAGCAGTGATCAAAAGGAGAATGTCTGTTTTTGTAGGACAGTAACGGATATCAGCACATCCTTCCTCACAGTCCAGTGAAGATGGCAGGTCAAGCACTATAGGCCTCCTTTTACAGATGAGGAAACTGAACTTTAGAGACTGCTCGTAGTCACATAGTCAAGGGGATGAAGAGCTGGGGCTCCATAAATAGCAATTGTTTTCTATTCAGGCCAGAAATTCCAAGGGTATTTCCCTCCCAAAGTGATATTTTTCTGAAGACAAATTAACCCATCTTTTGTTTCAATCTTTACCTAAGCTTAGTCATTGAGTGGGTATTGCCTTAGACAGAGACCAGGGAAAGACCTTGATTTAGAAAGGCCAAAGTAATCCACTGCATCCTAGTCAGTCCTTTGCCAGTCTTCCTGACCCATGTTTTGCCACTTGACTTTGAAGACTGGAGGTGGGAGGAAGGCTGACAACGACCTTGCACAGCTCTGCCTCACTTAAATCCAATCCACCTGAAAGTCAAGATATCACCCTTGTGATGTCATTTGTCCTCTGAGAACAAAGAATGAATAATCACAATCATTTTGATCCCGGATAATTAGTACTCTTTCCCCTTTGTTAAAGAAAAAAAGATATAAGTTCATGTGAGTATATGTATATCTGTGTATATATGTAAACATGTAGGTATAAATGTTTGCATGCATTATATGATGTGCAAACACATACATATATGTAATAAATAAAATATAGTAAAGATAGAAAATTAATATAATGAATGTATATATAGATATAAATAAATATTCACATTGGTATACTGTATATAGGTATATACAATAATGTTTAGCCTTCATTTTCAAAGAAGACTATGGCATCAGTGAGGTGATGATGCTATGACATGCATGAGGAAAATTAGACTGAATGAGGAAAATGCTGTGCTAAATCACCAGCCTCACTTTCTTCTTCAGAGCCATCTGGGTCCAGTGGCCAGATAGGAATCAGGATGACTGGAGATGGCCCTGGATGTGAAACAATCAGGGCTAAATGACTTGCCCAAGGTCACACAGCTAGTGAGAATCAAGTGTCTGAGGCTAAACAAACTCCTATCTTCCTGACTCCAAAGCCAATGCTCTATCCATAGGTAGATAGATAGACAGATACATAGATATAGATATAGATATAGATATAGATATATAGATATAGATATATAGATTAGATTAGATTAGATATAGATATATAAAAATGCAGATGTATATATATGTGTGTGTGTGTGTGTGTGTGTGTGTAGATGTAGATATGTGTTCATATATCACTAACTTAGCCAGACTTAAAATATGATGGCCACATATGTGTCCAATCCCACTGATTGACACAGAAGTTTTTGCATGATTTTGACCTATTTCATTTCCAACCTTGGTAGTTAATCTCTCTTTATGTGGCCTAATCCACCACCATATTGGTGTCAGATAGTGCAGAATCTGTATTAACTCATATTTGGGAGCTCAAGTGATCCACCAGCCTCAACCTCTTACAAACCAGGGATTACAGGCTTGGGCCAGCACTCCTGTCTCAGAAAAAAATATTTAAACTAATACAATACCTGTTTATTTAGGTCCAAATCTTTCAGAAATAATTTTAGTTAATTTAATATGAATCTATATCCAAAGTATTTGTAGCTTAGAGAGGAAACAAGTGGCACCACCAGCTTCCCATGCCCTCGGACATGACTCTCCCTCAAGACAATTTCAGATAATTTTTATAAGGAATCTTAAACAAGGAAAGTTGATCACAATATGTAAAAATACAGTTAGGACTAACATTCTAGAATGATTGAGTAACATTCCTCTTTCCTCCTTGACTATTCCCTTTACTCCTAGAGCAAGTAAAAGGACAACATCTCTAAAATAAATATTTATATCCTTAATCGATGGAAAAGGGTAGGTCCTAACACCAATCACTTAAGGTAAGTGTTGTATCATCATCTTTATCATCGTCATCATCATTATTTTATCAGTATTAATTTATGGCTTTATGCTTTTTAAAATACTTTGTAAATATTATCTCATTTAATCTTCACAACTACCCTGGGAGGTAGGCCCCTTTCTTATCTTCATTTTACAGATGAGGAAACTGAGGTTAAGTAACTTGACTAGGGTCATACAACTCGTAAGAGATTTAAGCTAGATTTGAACTCAGGTCTTACTGTGTCATCTATCTTTCTATAAACAAGACAAAAGATACTTTTTATTTAAAAAATAGTTATCACTCATCCATTTTTCTATGGAAAAACCTATATCATTCATCTTTCCAAGGGATTTTTCCAAGGTATAGTAAAGAGTTTTTTTTAAGAACAGGGAAATACTTATTTTCTTAATATTTCTAGAGAAACTAAAAGACCTCTCACACTCTGTACTGTTTCTTAAAATGTGTTGAAGGGAAAATATTGATGCTTTAGAATGTTCCCACCCTTCCCTTGTGTAGGTACCAGCATCTACTGAAGAGGAAAGGAAGGTGAGAGAAACTGAGGAAGGCTTGGAATTCAGATCAGGGGAGTAGCCTGAGATGTCAGAGGATAGGACTGTGCTGAGCAGCCCTGAAGGCCATGCTGAAGGAGAAAGGCATGAATTTGTGACATGTTAGCCTTCAGAACCCCTAGGTGACCTAGGAGAAGGCTACAGAGGAATGGAGCTCATTCAAGCATTTTATAACAAAACAATTAATTACTTGTTAAAAGGAAAAACTAAAATAAAAAAAAAAACAGCTCATGCATAATGTCTTTAATGACCAAGAAGGGGAAGGGAAGGCTTCCTGGATGGTGGCATTTAATTTGTTTGTTAAGGGATGAGTAGAAAAGTTAGGAGATTAGCAGATAGAGCCCTGAGCCTGAAGTCAGGAAGACTCATCTTCCTGAGTTCAAATCTGGTCTCAGACACACTAACTATATGACCTGTCACTTAACCCCTTTTGCTCAGTTTCCTCATCTGTAAAATGAACTGTAGAAGGAAATGTCAAACCACTCCAGTTTCTTTGCCAAGAAATCCCTAAAGTGTCAAAAGAGAGTGTGACACAACTAAATAACAATGTTTAATGACTCATTCCTGTAATCCCAGCTACTACTAAAGATGGTAGATCCCTTGAGGTTGGAAGCTTGAAGTGGCAAAATCAGCATATTCAGCTTTAATATGGTGATCCCCTGGTAAGGGACGAGACACCATGCTACCTAAGGAAGGGCAACTGGATCCTGGCCAAGCAGAATAAGTCAAAATTCCTGGGCCAATCACAGTGGGCCTAGGTCTGGGCTTGGGAGCAACTAATGCACTTCTATCCTGGAAGAGATAAGGACACCTAGTCTTTACAATAAAAAATGATTTTTAAGTTTTTAAGGCACAAGAAGGGGGGGGACATTTTAGAGTCCTATCCCTTTATGACACAATTCAAATATGATCTTTTGCATGAAATCTTTTCTGATCTTTGCAACTGCTAGTGCCCTCAATACAAGCTAACTTAATATATAACTAGTTTGAATATATATAAGTATTTTCTCACTTTATATTTTGAGTGCATCTTACATATATATATATATATATATATATGTATGCATGTAGACAGACAGATAGATAATGGATGGATGGATGGATAATGGATGGATGGATGGATAGATGGATAGATGATGGATAGATGATGGATAGATGATAGGAGAGAGAGAGAGAGAGAGAGAGAGAGAGAGAGAGAGAGAGAGAGTTTCTTCTTTGTACTTGTTTTCCACAGTAATATTTACTAAATATATATTGATTGATTCAGGATTGGGGTCTGTTCAAGAAGGTTCTGGAAAAGATTAGGAGTCAGGGTAAGAAACTGCTCAATAGGGCTACATTGAAACCATTAAGCAAGAACTATAGGGTAGGGAATGAGTTAAGTGGTAGTTAATGGACACCATGAAATGGGTGTTTGAATGGTGGAAGGTTCTGATGAATATGCAAAGAAGGTTTGGTGGGTAGGGTAGGGATGTGGGAGAAATTACAAGTAAGGATGTCAGAAAGGAACAGCCCAGGGGAAATGGTATCTTCAAGGAAAATTTCCACAGCAAGGTGGCAGAAGAAAGGTAAAGGAGGCAGAGAATGAAGAAGAGTTGACCCCAGTTGGCATGTGTTTAGTGATATAGGGAGAAAGGAGAATGAGTAAACCTTGAAAATCCAGGATGTACATGAAGGAGAAAATAAAGGTATCAACAAGAACATGGAAGAATAAAAGATGAAGATGATAGGAAAAGATGGATAAAGTCATCTAGGAAAATGAAAAGAGGTTTAGACGCTAATTATCTAATTATCTGACTAATCAACCCACTCCTCTGGGTAAATGAGCCTAATTAATTCTTAAGTTTCTAGAAACTGGATTCCTGCCTTGTTCCCCTCTTACCTAACCCTTGGACTGACCTCTGGATTTTGTATCTTGTGTTTATCCCAAGAAAACAGATTTCTATCAATACTTCCATGTTGACCTTCTCACAGACCTGAAAGTCTACCATGACTCTAGCTCAATCCTCCCCCCACCCCAGGCTGGTGCCTGCCTTTTGTTGATTAGCTCCAATTTGGGTTGTCCATAGCTTGTCTGGAAACAATCGTTTTCATGTTGTCTCCTCCATTAGACTGTGAGTACTTTGAGATGAAGGATTATTTATTGTCGCTTTTAGTTTTGTTTTTGACCTATCTATGTATCTTAGCATCTAGCACAAAGTAGGAGTTTAATAAATGTTCATTAACTCAAAATGCTTTTTAAAAACTAATTGACAAAATAATAAGAATGAATAATAATAAACCAATGGCAAAATAATAATACTAAAGGAATATAAAGAAATAATTGTAGCTGTTGCTTATATAGCACTTTAAGGTTTACAAAGCTTTTTACTTGTATCAACTCATTTGATTCTCTAATATAGATACTATTATTCCATCCATTTTACAGATAAAGAGACTGAGAGTCAGAGAGCAAGTGACTTGTAAGTGACCCAGAGAGATTACTCTGTTTTACCTTCCTGCCTCTCTAATCCTTCCATGTGCCAAGCCCCTGTTATATGACCAGTAGATGATGGCAGTTATGATTGCAAGGGCGGTGCTCTACCCGCTGAACACCAGATGCCTCCCACTTTACCTTTGCCTTTTATCAAATTGTGGGGAATAGAACATGTAGAAACTGATCTACAAAGCCATAAATGAAACAGCCCCTGCCCTCGGGGGGTTTACATTCTATAAGGGAAGACATCATATGCAGAGATAAGAATGTAGGAAATCTAAACAGAATAAAGGTGCTGTTAGAAGAGAGTAAAGTCTACCACCAGAAGAAGGACATAGTAATTGAATTCAAGTACAGCATGGTCATGGATACAAGTTAAAGCACAGCTTTCCCACTATAGAGTAGAATCTGAGCAACAGCAGTAGAAGGAAGACTGAGCGGGGAAGCACCCCCAGATCATGCCAACAGGTGTGCCTAATGATAAGATTATCATTATATTAACTATACTGTACTTTTTTCTATATGTACTTATGGTATATTATATAGTATATGAGTATATAATATACTTATAGTACATTATACTATACAAACTCTTATACTAAGTCTCTCCTTCCATCAAGAGCAGAGCTTGGTGTCTGGTGGTAAGAGCCATAAACTAGACCCCTCTTCCAGAGCACGAGAATTTACACCTTCTTTTGTTCTCAGATTGACTGGCCAAGGAAACTGTTACAATGACTCTGGAATTGGAATTGGCTTTCAAATTCCACCTTTCTCTTACTGTCTGTGTGACCTTGAGAAAGTCACCTGAACTCTCTGGGTCCCCACCTTCCCATCTGTAAAGCGATGGCTCCCCTCATCTGAACAACAAATATTTACCCTGCACTGAAAATATGCACCTTTTTCTGCAGGGAAAACAAAGTTTTAAAACATGACCCCTGCCTTTAAAGTATTTCCCATTTGGTTGGGAAAATAAAACATATCCATATGGCACTATAACTTATAAGACCAGGAAATGGTTCCCTGTAAAGAAGCAAACATTAAACCTAAAGACTCCAGGCTGTGATGTTCCAATGATGTTCTGTGATAAAAAGGGGTCAGACAAGACTTTCCAGAGTTTAGGTTCCTCATCCATAAACCTATGGGAATCATATTGTGCCAGTTAGTTAATAAGTTGGTTTGTTGTAGGAGAAACCCCTTAAAAACATTAATGGTCTAGCAGGTCAAGTACATTTATTATGCTCTTACTGGATACTAGGCTCTGAGCTAAGTATCAGTGAAAGTGTGTATCTTGGGGAGGGGGGGAGTCAGCATGCAAAAGAAGATTATACATACATCTTAAAACAGTGCAGATGGGAGATGAGGCAAGGCCAGAGGAATGTCCCTAGCAAAGGGAAGGGAGGGCAGAATGGAAATGCCTCCTATGGAAGGTAGAATGAACTGAGTCTTGAAAGAAGTCAGGGAACCTGGGAGATGGAAATGAGGAGAAAGTGTTCCAGACCTGGGAGATGACCAATGAAACCTTGAAGATGGGAGAGGGATTTGTTGAAGGTCAATGTTAGTAGACATTGAGTATGAGGACTGCAAAAGTAAGAAAGGATCAGTTTGTGAAGGACTTTTAAAAAGTCAAATAGGAAATTTTGTATTTGATCCTGAAGGCCATAGGGAGCCACTGGAGTTTGAGTAGGGAAGTAGAGGCAATGTGATCACACATGTGCTTTAGGAAATTTCTTGGTGACTGAATGGAAGATGGACTAGAATGGGGAGAAACTTGAAACAGGCAGACCCCTCCCCACCAGCAGCTATTACAACAGGTCAGGTCTGAGGTGATGAGGGTCTGCACCAGAGAGGCAGCACATGAAACAGGAATGATAAGTGTTGGTGACAGGTTAGATTCCCATCAAGGTGGGAAGACCAGATCACTGCAGGGAAATTGGTATCCTGGACAGTAATTGGAACAGGGTGATGTCTTGACTTTTCATGTGAATTAGATTTAAGTGAGGCATAGTTGTACAAAGTCATCACTCTTTCTTACTGAGTCATCAGAAGCCCAAAGGCCAGATAAAAGTCAGGATGACTGACAATGGTCCAGAATGCAGTGGATGACCTTGGCGTCTTTGATGCCTGACCAAACTCTAAGCACTCCACACCTGCTTCAGTTGCCTTCATGGCCATTGGAACAAACTGTTCTCATCTGTCCATTCCACTGGAGGAAGTCTTCACATGCTTAGAGTAGACAACCCTAATTCACTAATAGATCAGAGACCTTTCAGTTACCCTCAACCTGGGTCAGCCTGTCTGCTGAGATAGTTTTGCCATGATTTGACCATGATACAGCCACAGGTGAGAATTGGGAGACAAAGGTCGATAAGCAGCCCCAAAAAGGGCTTGACAAGCCCTCACACCAGAGGTCCTAGCCTTCCCTGAATATCCCATACACCCTCAAACAGTAATAGTGAAGTTTGGAAGAGGGAAGTTTGGAGGAAAAGCTATGTTTGGGACAAGTTGGAAAGGTGGTGAGAGGGAAGGGGAAGGACCCTTTACAGAGGGTGGGATTTAAGTTGAAATAGAGAGGAGTTGTTTTCAAGACTGGGCTATCATAGAATTTAGAGCTGGGAATTTGCCTTAGAGACATTTACTCCAATTCTTGTGTTTTACAGTTTAAAAAGCTGGGATCATATAGGTGAAATGATAATAATAATAATAATAATAATAATGTTTGTCCATCATTTTTGAAGAAGACCACAGTGTCATCAGGGAGATGATGCCATGACAAACACATGAAGTAGATTGGAGGGGGGGGGGCTATGCTAAGTCAACAGCTTCACTGTCTCCTCCAGAGCCATCTGAGTCTAGTGGCCAGATATAAATCAGGATGACAGGAGATGACCCTTGGATGCAAGGCAATCAGGGTGAAGTGACTTGTCCAAGGTCATACAACTACTAAGTTGTATGACTACTATCTGAGACCAGATTTGAACTCCTGTCCTCCTCACTCCAAGACCAGTGCTCTATCCATTGCTCTCCAATGAGGAAGTAGCAGAACAGGGTGTAAGAACTGGAGCTGGGCCCCCAAGGCTAGGCAAAGAGGAGTGAGAGTCTTTCTAAGCAGGGGGCAATGTCCTGAGCAAGGATGTGGAGGAAGGAAATTGCAACATGTCTCTGAGGGATAGTGGGGAGAACATAGCGGAAGGAGCCTCCTATTTGATGGTACATGAGCCTCAGCTATTCTTGTTTGGTATCAATGAGTCAGGTAGTTTCCTTGTCAAAAAAACTGAGGATGGCCATTATTGTACGGCTTACCTCATGAGGTTGTTGGGAGGAAAATGCTTTGTAAGTCTTCTGAATTCAGAAAGCTGTTCCTGAAATTTGAATCCTGCTTCTGATATTTTATAGCTGTATGGCCTTGGACAAAGCACTTCATCTCTGTATGATGAGAGGGCTGGATGGCTGACTCCTACTTCCCTTTCAAACTCCAGACCAAGGACCCCATGGTCCTGTGATCTCCTGCCCCCTGCAACTGCCCCAAGATCATCCACCAAGTCTTCTTACTTGCTACTGAGACTCCCTTCCTAGCCAAGGTTCCTGAGGGGTCCTCTCTAACTGCCCCCACCACTAGCCTGTCCCACTGTCAAACCTGAAGAGCCCCTAGGAATTCCATGATATAATGGTCATGGGCCAATGAGGACCTTGGCAAAATCATGAAAGGGATGAAATTTGTTTTCAATGTTCCTATTTCAGAATTTCCATAATCATTCCACTAAGATGGAGCTCAGTGTTGGAACCACTCCTCATCTTGGGGCATTGCCTACCTGGCCCCTAGCCTAAGACTTCCAGTTTCACTTGGGGCATCTTCTCTAGTAATCTCTTCTTTTCCTTGCCCATATTCTGGATTTTCTCCTTCTTTTTCTCTCCCATCAAAATCTAAAGGTCCAATATCTCTTTCCCTGAAAACCTTGCTTTCTTCTGTTTCAAAGGTTTTTAACCTTATTTGTATCATGAACCCTTTTGGCCATCTGAGAAAGACTTATTACAGGGGAATTAGATAGAACTAGCTATCAAAAAAATCTTAAACAATTTTATGGATCTTGTAACTGACTATAAATAATTTAAGATGTTAATGGCCAATAATGATTAATATTTCAATAGCTCAAAGAAATGCTTGCATCCTTTAGCATCATCCTTCAACACGTTAACCCTAAGGAGTGACTAATGGAGATGCTGTAATAGTGATGTGGTAAAGGAGGCATGTTTGGGCAGGGGAAACTTTCATTTCCCTACAAATTGTGCTACAAACAAAGAACTCCTCCCATCTAAATGTTAAACAGGCCTTCCCTTTCTGTTCCTCTCCTAGAGTTGCAAAGATTTTGCCTCACTACCTCCCCCAAACAAATGATATTATTATAATGAAAAGATTTTCCTATTCTTTAATGTCTATTATGTTATAGTCACCTTCTGTCACCTATTCCTGCCCAATGTCACCCTTTCTACCCTCCCCTCCTGCAATGCCCGGGGACCAAGGGGCCAAACTGCTCCATTCTTTCCCAACCTGATAAAAAAGAACAAGGAAATTCAGAGCATGGGCCTGAGAGTGATGAGAGAGCTTGATCTGCTACATAGAAATGAGGAAGAAGTGGGAAGTGGTCAAATTTGTCTCTCACACTGGCCACCCTCTAGGTAGCCTCTCTACCCCCCCCAAGAATCTTCTCCAATGCTCTCATCTTCTTCAAAATACATGATAAATGCATCTCTCACTTTTGCACACACACACTCAAGACCACTCATTCGCTCTCACACACATACTCTCTCATACACAATCATTCACACTCATATAGTCACATACTCATAAACTCACACAATCACACTTCTATAGTCACAGGCAAGCTCAAAGCAACTCACATATATTCATACTCACTTATTCATATACCTTCACATACACATTCACACACACACACACTCATACATTCACCTAGTCACACTCAAACACACACCCTGTTACATACGCACACACTCATATATTCATATAGCCACACTCACACACATACACATGCACACACTCACACTCGCACTGTCACATACATGCATTCACACTCACTTATTCACATATACATTCATGTACACACTAATACACATTTACACACACTATCACATACATGCACTCATATTCATTCACATATACACATACATTCACACACATTCACACTCACACACCCTGTTATATACACCACACTCATACTTATTCATATACACACATTCACATTCATGTACTCACAAATTCACAAACACACATACACCATCACATGCACACACTCACATACTCATATATCCACAGGCACGCACACACACACACACACACACACACATTCCCACAGCTTTTCAGGGGCTACGGAAGGGTGGGTGAGGATGGGTCTGATGAGGATGGTCTAAGAACCGAGACACCTAAGGCAAGCCATGGGGCTCCCTTCCAGGGGGTCCAATCCCTTCCCCCTGCCCCAAAGAGCAGCTCAGTCTTGAGTGTTCAGACCTCTTCCACCCGCTCACTACTACCTGCTACCACCCAGTTTCCTCTTTAAGCAAACAGGAAGTGAGCTTATGCTCCCAGAAGAAAAAGTTAGAAACAAGAGGGGGGCTTGGCTCTGCTGCCAGTCTGGCCGTCCAGTTTGTATATCAAGGCCAGACTGAAGCAGGAGGACTGGACTCTGCATGACCTGAGGCAAGAAGGGAAGGTCGAGGGGGGTGAGGATCTCAGGTCCCTGGCTAGACGACTGGCAGGCCTTGCTCCTGGGGTTAATTCGTTTGGGGGGCCCAGAGGGATGGAGGAGAGGAAGTGTGGCAGATGATCTGGTCCAGCCAGCAGAGATGATGGCTGTACCAAAGGAGAAGCAGAGCCCTCCCCAGGGATCCTAGCCATTGCTATCATTGCTGGGTGGGGAAAGGTGACCAGGAAGTATTAGACAAAGGCAGATGTTGGAGAGAAGGGTATGACAGGGCTAGGATCTTGTGAGTGGTGGACAGGGGCTAGACTGAGGTGTCCTGATTTAAATTTGGGGATCAAGGCCTAGAATAATCATGAGGCTAATGGGCCAGAAAATCACAGGGAAGAAATGTGCCCCTTGAATATTGGTACCCTGAGGCAAAGCCCCAGTTGCCTTACCTTAATTATAGCTCATAAGATCATAAACATCCAATTAGACTTGAAAAAGACATTGGTCCGTTATAGTTTGATTGCTGGTCAACTCCATCAAGGATCTGGGGCCTCTCCCTCAATGTCCCGGAGCAATCCAGATCCAGTCATGGCATCTAGGTTGGCCTAGATCCTAGAGACGTCTCCCCATGATGCCTCAAGACCTATTTCTCCTTTTACCATGGAAGAAGGAACTGGAGCAGCGTGGGGGCTGATCTAAAGTCAAGGCTTAGAGGGTCTCGTTTGTTCATGCCTCTCCCCAAGTTAAACACAGCACAAATATGAGGACTGCTAAGCTGAGGGCAAGGGAAGAAGAAAGTAAATTTCCCTACTTGCACTGCATTCTTAATAGAATGTGCACTGGGCTGGGAGTAAGAAAACACTACTTCTACTGCCATGCCTACACTGACTTAGCTAAGTCATTTCACTGACTTTCAGTGTCTACAGCCAATAAATGAGGATAACAGTCTCTGAGGTGTGGTGGACACGTGTGTCTTTGGTAAAAGCCTGCATGCAAATGAGAGGTGTGATTAGCACACTCCATGGGTACATCCTTCAGGAACATATACTTTCTGAGAAAAAAGGTCCCAAGGTTGGAACTTCAATGTGGAAAAGCAGAGAAAATGGGCACCTGAACTCCCTCTATCAACCACATGAGGTTCCCCGGAGAAGCATAAGAGATGACATAGTGATGACTGAGAGCCACAGGGCTGGGGAGGGAGGATGGTGACTGTCTCTCACCCTGTCTCCCTGGCAATCCCAACCCCAATGAGAACTAAGGAAGGGCAAGGCCTGGTCCTGATTCCGAACCTGATGTGGGGGGCCGATGGGCAGTCATTGGGCAGTGCAAGGGGGAGCAAAATGGAAAAAAGGGGAAGAGGAGGCATCTTGGACCGCCCTCGATCAAAGCTACATCTTGTGGGCAGGAAGTCTATGAACGGGGGAGCTCCTGGGGAACCATGGGGGAGGTGACTGGGAACTAGAGGGTGGAGGGTGGAGGGCGGAAGGCGGAAGCTAGCTAATGTTACCCTACTCACCAGGGAGGACGGACCCCGGAGGTTGGAGCTGCTCCCTGGGGAGGTCCAGATCAACTTTCTCCTTCTTCCAGCCCTGGAGAGGTAAGTCGTGTGAATCTTAGCCCTTAGAGAGGCCTGGGAAGGGATAAAGGATGTCAGAGCAAAGATAAACTCTGAGACCTTCTTGAGAGGGGTGGGGTGGATAGTTTGCGGGCCTTGGAATTGGGGAGACCTGAGTTCAAATCCCACTTTGAATTCTTACTTTCTATGGGACCCTAGGCAAGTCACTTTATGCCTCAGTTTAGGGAAGGATTTAATGACCTCTAAGGTCCCTTCCATTTCTGTATCTATGATCTTATGAGAAAGCCCAGGAAGGAAAAGATGAAAGGCTAATTATGTGATGATTAAACAACCTATTGGCTGGTAGGTGTTTCTTGAATGCCTATGTGGTATCGAACCCTTTGCTAAGAGCATCCTGCCACATCCTTCCACTTACCCCTTCCGCGCACCTCACTCCTTCCGGCTGACATCACCAGCTCTCACCAAGAGAGCACCAAGCTCCCCTAGTGCTGGTCCCCAGCCACACATCCAAGGGTTGGTGAATGAAAGACAATATGCGCTATGTCCTCCTCCTTCATCACCACCGTGAACCTTCTGGTTATGGATGGGGTGAAGTTCCTTCCTGATCAACCCAAAATCATCCACTCACCCCACCTTCTGGGAACCCTGCCAAAATAAAAGATCAAGGGAAGCAAAGGCAGAAGCTTAACTCCTCAGGGACTTTCTTGTAGGCCAACCATCTGCCCAAGCCTCTAAGACCAGAATATTCAACAATCTAGAGATAGAGGGTCAAAGGCCAGTTCCATGGACCTGACTAAGTACACAAAACCAAGCTGGTGGACAAAGCACCATGTGAGACCCAGGACAGGGTCTCCCAGGCCAAAGACTCCAGCATCAGGGTTTTCAGCAGGTCTCCAAGCAGCAGCATCTGCATTAGAGACCATAATCACCATGGATGTCAGGAAATGACCCATGATCATACCATATCATTGCATCTGGTGGGGAACCCCCACCTGCCCAGTGCCCCTTCCTCAAAGCACAAGACACCCAGCATGAAAGGGGTTTGCCTGGTGCTTGGAGAAGCCAGAGGCTTTGGGAAGCCATTCATGGATAAGATAGGGCTTCCCAGACAACCTGGTCTGCCTTCCACTCCCCATTAACAAAATCCGACCAATATGCTAAAGGGTTGATGATGGGAGCAAGAGAATGTGGTGAACAAGAGTGAAAGTCCTCATACATATGGAGTTGTTCTGGGATGGGGGAAGGAGGGGAGGGATCAAAGGAGCAGAGGGTGAAGCCTTTAGACATATCGGTCAATCAATCAGTAAGTATTTATTAAGCCTTCACTGATATGCCAGAGACTGAGCCCAGAGGATACAAAGGAAAATTTAAAACATTCCTGCCCTCAAGGAGCTTGCAATCTAACAGACAAGATAACATGTAAAGGAATATATGTATGTAAGATACATCCAGAGTGGCAGGGGGGAAGGGGAGGAGCCAAGAAAGGCCTCCCAGACAGCAGTCATTTGAGGAAGGGGGATCAGCACTACACCTGGGGATTGGGGGAGCCAAGGAAGTTTCGGCACCCCAGTTGATCACTGAAGGAAGACAAGGATCAGAATAGAGGAGGGAATTCTTTCCAGGCACAGGAGAAAAGTAATGGGACATCAAATTTGGGGAAACCTGACTGGTCTAGTTCAGCTGAAATGTAGCCTGTATGAAAGGAAATAATGTCTGAGTAAAGTTGGAAAGAGAAGGCCATGAACATCAAGCTAAAGAGATTGCATTTGGCTCCAAGGGCCATAGAAAGTAGAAGGTGATATGGTTGTGGTCATTAGATGCAGCCAGTAACACAATAGACAGAGCAATGGTCCTGAAGTCAGAAGATTTTTTTTTAGGTTTTTGCAAGGCAAATGGGGTTAAGTGGCTTGCCCAAGGCCACACAGCTAGGTAATTATTAAGTGTCTGAGACCGGATTTGAACCCAGGTACTCCTGACTCCAAGACCAGTGCTTTATCCACTATGCCACCTAGCTGCCCCAAGTCAGAAGATCTGAGTTCAAATCTAGCCTCAGATACTTATTAGCTGCGTGACTCTGAGCAAGTCACTTCACTTCTACTTGCCTCAGTTTCCTCATCTGTAAAATGAGGGTAAAAACAACACCCACCTCCCAGGGTTGTTATGAGATTATATTTGTTTAAAAAAATGTTTCTCCTAAGTCCCTGGTCCATAGTAGGTGTGATATAAATACTGTTCCCTTCTCCCACCTGTGCCTTGTGAAGGGTTTCAGACAGAGATGTTTGAAACAGGGATATCAGATGGGGCTATTATAAATAGTTCAGGTGAGAGCTAATTAGGAGATCAGAGCTAGGGGACTAAGCTATGTAATTAGAGGTATAATTAGAGAGTGTTCTTAACTGGGTGTTATAAACTTGGGGTGGGGAGAGAGACAGAGAAAGACAGAGAAGAGAAAAGAGAGGAGAGAAGAGGAAAGAAAAGAAAGTAGAGAGGGGACAGAGGGGAAAAGGAGACAGGGAAATGAGAGAGAAGAGAGATAATACATTTATACACACACACATACCTCACATGTATAACATGTAAATACACATATATGCTGTGCCATGTGTTATAAACATGTTTCATGCATGATGTTATATGTGTTCTTACATAGATATGTAACAAGATTATGAAATATATACACGTATGTAAAACAATTTATTTTGCTCTCTGTATAAAATACAAGTTTATAGCCCCAGTTTAAGAACCCTGCTCTATAGATTTATATACTCATATATGCTCATGCATAAATACATATATATATACACTATATTTCACTATAATTGATTTCCTCTGCAATCCTATGCATTACATTTTATGGGACAGCTGGGTAGTCCAATGGGTAGAGCATTGGGTGGAATCCGCAAGAACTGAATTCAAACCCAGTTTTAGACACTTCCTTTCTGTGTGACCCTGGGCAAGTCATTTCACCCCATTTGCCTCAATTTCCTTATCTGTCAAATGAACTGGAGAAGGAAATGACAAACCACTCCAGGATCTCTGCCAAGAAAGCACCAGATGGGGTCAGGAAGCATCAGACACGACTAACAACAATATTACATTTTACACATTTAAAAACAGGTTTCTAAGAAGGGGTTTCTGAGCTTCACCAGATAATCCAAGGGGCCCAGGACACAAAGAAAAGGATAAAAACCTCTGCATTTAAAAGGACCCAAATGCCTGACATGTTGCGGAGAGATCCATCACTCTTTTCCTCATGACATCATGTGTTTTAAAAGGGGAAGGGAAGGAAGGAAGATGAGGTTAGGTCTGCAAACTGGCCCCTAGGAAGCTAAGAGGAATATGAACTATGTTCAAATCCTGCCTCATATGTTTACTAGCTGTGTGACTCTGGGTAAGTCACACAATGACTGTCTGCCTCAGTTTCTTCATCTGCAAAATAGGAGTAAAGAGAGCACCTATGTCACAGGGCTGCTGTGAGCTTCAAGTGAAATAATGTATATAAAATACCTTGCAAATCTTAAAGTGCCTCAGAAATGTTATTATTATCATTATTATTACTTAGACATGGTGTTTGGGGTGGGGTTAAGGGTGTGGCAATCCCTCCAGTGGAAGCTGCTCCCAGAAGAGGGAGAGCAAGGAAAGGGAGATGGGAGGCTTCTTCCCAGGCCCAGCAGGACTGGAGGCCAGTTTGGGTCTGGCTCCCTGGGGACCTTCTGGCTTGAATTTTCCATGGAACAGCCTGAGAGGGGAAATTCAGGGACAAGAGGGGGAAAAAAAGCCAGACAGTCTTAGGAGAGACGCCTAGCTGGCAGGTGGGCCAGGTATGTGCTCCCCCTCCTCCTCTCCTCCCTCTTTCTCTTTCTCTTTCTCCTCCTCTTCCATCCCTCGTCCTGACCTGAGCTTTTAGCTCTCAGATTTGACAATCAAAATCTTGAGTGTGGGAAGTAGTCCAAACAAATCCAAGGAATCCTCTACACAGAGTCCTTTCTCTCTCTCCTCCCCCCTTCTCTCTCTCCCCCTCCCTTCTCTTTTCTCTGTCTCTGTTTCTTCTCACTGCCCTCCCCCCTTTCCTTCTTTCTTTCCTTCTCTCTCTGTCTCTCTGTCTCTCTGTCTCTCTCTGTCTCTGTCTCTCTCTCTGTCTCTCTGTCTCTCTGTCTCTCTCTCTCTCTCTCTCTCTCTCTCTGTCTCTCTGTCTCTCTCTGTCTCTCTGTCTCTCTCTCTGTCTCTCTGTCTCTCTGTCTCTCTCAATGGCACTATTTGCATGAATGACGGTCCTTCTTCCTTCCTGGCAGGATGTGGGGCCTCAGGGGAGCGGCCTCTTTCCCCTGGTGCAGAAGTCTGACCCCCCCCCATGCCGTCTTCTTCCTTTGTCGGCCCCTCCACCCAGGAAGGCGGACTCCCTGGTCTCCTGAGGGAGGCCCCCCTCTCTCCCTCCTTCTTGGGGACCTCTCCGACTCACTTCCTCCATCTGCACAGGCCAAATGGGAAGGACAAAACCAGCCCCTGAGTCACCAGCCTTGGCTGGTCCCGAGAAATCATGGGGCTCTTTGTCCGAGGGAAGTGGAAGTTTCCAGGATCAAGTGAATGGGGCCTCACAGGGTCGGGGCAGGCTTCCAAGGGAGGTCTTTGATTCAGGGCCAAAGAGCTGTGCATCAGAGCACCCAGTGAGTGAACAGAGTACAGGTGGACCTAAATTCAAGTCCTGCCTCAGAAAATTCTTGGCAATGGGACCCTTGGTCAGTCACATAAGCTCTTTCAGCCTTGACTTTCTCATCTATAAAGTGGGCATAGCACCTACCTGGAAGGGATTGTCCTAAGGCTCACATACAGTAATAGATGCATTCCATACCTGAACTCCCCATACCGACTTCTGCAGGACAGGGCCACAGTCATCAATTTTGTTCGGGTCTGGGGTCTCTTAGTTCTGGGCTTTCTCAAATGATTCAGGCAGGACCAGTTAAAAAGTGTGAGTGGCAGCTAATGTCTCCATGATGCTTACGAGTCCTTTTATCTCAGGTGAATCTCACAACAACCCCAAGGAGATAGATACTATACAGTGTTATTATCCCCATTTTACTGATGAGGATGCCAGGTGAAGTGAATGGGATGGTCCATTTAGAGCTGGAAGAGGGACCTCAGGGGGCAAGTCCAACCCCCTCCTTCAGTAGATGAGGAAACACACCACACCCTGCCTCGGCTGCCTCCTGGCAGGATCTCTCTCCCCTGGGATCCTAATCCCAATGCTTCTGTCCACTTCCCCAAGAGGAGGTGACCTTGGGTAGGTCATGTTTCCTGTTTGGGACTCAATTTTCTTAAATGAAGAGGATGAACTAAAGGGATCCATGAGCTGCGCACATCTTCCCCCTTGCTGCCCCCAAGTCTGTTCTCTCCCATTTGCAAAATGCTTCTACCCTAAACTTTCTTCTTTTCCTGGCTTTTCTCAGCAGTTCCCGGCTTTTCTCTACCAGTTTAACCTTGTCATTTCCTAACCTCAAATGTGATGGCCTAATAATAGCAACACTCACTTCTATAACCCCATTCTGTTGAGTTTTCTTGATAAGAGAGTATTATTCCCACTTTACGGATGGGGAAAACTGAGGCTTAGAAAAAAATCAATGATTTGACTGAGATCCCACATCTTGTGAGAGGTAGAGATGGGTCTGAAGCCCCCATTTGCTCTACTATTCTGCCTTCTCTCCATAAGGCAAGAAGATGTGCTCATGAAAAACTATCAGCCCCTCAAGTGTATTCCATAGGAGGATGTGGGGAATTGGCAGTTTTCCCCAAAGGATCGCAATGTTGACTCTGCTCAGGGAGAATAGTGAGAAAAACAGGCTCCTTTTCACCCCACAATGAGGCAATTGAGGTAGAGCTGGCAGCAGAGTCGAAGCCAGGCATCATTACAGGATGTTCCTGTCCACTCGCCCTCCCTGCTCTCTTCTTACGGAGAGAACACTGGTCCTGGATTCAAATCTCACCTCTTACACTGATTATATGACCATGGTGATTTCCTGGGGTCCTCAGTTTCCTCACCTTTAAAACGGCCAGGTTGAATAAGATGATGTCTTAGGTCTTTCTAGCTCTGGGTCTCAGATCCCTCAAGAGACCTCCTCTTTTTCTGCCAACTAGCCAAGCCAGCCTGAAGAGGGTTGGCTTTCCCGGCTCCTGACTGCCACCTGGTGCCCGTCTGCTAGAATCATCTTCTCATTGCCTCCTCTCCAAATAGTCAAATTCTGGGTCCGGATCAAATAAAGCTAGGACCGGGGATCCTGGGATGTGGGCCCTCCACCAGTACACGTCACAACACCCTGCAGAGTCACTTCAGGCTCAGATGAGATGGAGTGATGTAGAAGACCCAGGTTCAAAGATGGAGCTGGGAACCTCTGGCCAAGGACAGTTTTACCAAGGGACCAGAGTGAGGGACCTATGGAATCAAGTTGCATTGGAAGGGCCCCAGCCCCATTATATAGAGGCTAATGGGAGGGGGTAGTGACTGTCACCCAGCTGGTAGGTATCTGAGGTCAAACTGGAACTCAGGACTCCAAGCCTGGCATTCCCTCCACCACACCGTGCTGCCTTTGAGCAGAATTTAGCTGATTAATAAGCATCTGTTGTGGACTGGAGGATCCAGCTGAGCCAGGTTTTCAGGGAACCTCACCCTCAAAGGGAAGATAATATAGTTGAAGAATGACAGGGAGGATTAAGGAGGTGCTGGACCTCTCTCACCCCAGTCAGGGATGGCAAATGGAGGGATGAGGAAGGAGAAGATGTCCGCAATGGAACCAATCATTTCCAAGGTCCCTCCTTATTCTTAGCTTCTGATTCTATGGAATCAACCAATAAACATCTATGAAGCACCTACTGCGAGCTAAGAATTATATTAAGGATTGAAGATGCAAAGAAAGGCAAAAGAGGGTCCCTGCCCTCGGGGAGTTTACACTCTCATAGGTGAGACAACATGAAATAACTGATGATGATTATTGTCCTTAGTTCTTGAAGAAGATGGGGATATCGGGGAGGTGATGCCATGACCAGCAAGTGAATGAGATTTGAGTGGGGGGGGGGGGCTGTGTTACATAACTATGTTCATATACAGGATAAATCAAAGAAAATCCACAGAGGGAAGGCATGCCGAAATTCAGTGGGAAGGTACCTTAGAATCCTTTCATTTAACTTGTGCCTCAGCAGAAATCCCACCTCTCTCATCACACACACACACACACCTGCAACAAATGGTTCTCTAGCCTTCCTTGGATGTTGACCTTCTGCCTCCTCCCCCAGGAGCACGCCAGACTTGGACTTGGGTTACCCCATATTCTTCTGTGGGTTTTTTTTTCTGGGCCCCTCAGAGGTATGATTTTCCTTGGAGATTCTGCTAGATCTTATCCAGAGTTCACTAAATGATTGATGCTTTTTCTTTATAGGGTAGACAAACGTGCATCTCAGGGACTTCTCTGACCTGCCCCACTCTTGGCAAATACAATGGGATTGTAGACCGAGAAGACAGGAGGGCCTCAGCCTGCTGCTACATTGTTTGGATGATGGATGGAGAAGGACTCCCTGGTCATCCTCAGTCCATGGGTTATCACCTGGCCCACTTGGGGGAGAGTCTTCAGCAAGTCTCTGGAGACCCCCCTATGGGAGTATTTGAGCCTCCAGTGGTTCCTGAACCTTGTGTGGACCAAGCCTGGATTTTTGATCCAACAAACCGAGATATGCCCAGAATCCTGGGTGCTAACAAGAACCCACAAGTGTTACCTCTTGCAGAACACTACCTTGGATCAGATAGGGAGGCCTCACCCAGTTCTCCAAGAGAACACCTTCCTTCAAGGAGAGAGAGCCAGAACAACTCCACCCAGGTCAAGTTCTGGGCTGGCATCCTACAAGCCCAGATGTGCGTCCTCGATCTGGAAGAAGAGTTGGAAAAGACAGATGTGTTCCGAGAGGAGTTAAGGCGCTGTGTACCTTCCCCGATGAAGCTCCCAGACTTCTCCCCACGTGGCCAAGAATCCCAGGACCAGGACATTGGCCCCAGGTTGTCACACATAGCAGATGACTCTGAGGAAGACTGTAACGAACTAGAAAAGGGGCACAGGGAGTCCCCCCAGGATGAGTGCCTCAGTTCTCCTGTGGAGTGGGGGGAAGAGGAGGAAAGCTTGTTCTTTGACAACCCCCTCTTCCTGGAGAGCCCCACCTCAGTCACTAGTGTTCCTGAAGAAGTTTCTTGGAGCTTCCCAGTATCCTATGGAGAGGAGAGGACTGAGCAAGGAAGGCCTGAAATAAAGACTAAGTGGATCCACAGATCCCTGGATAAGGAAGAAGAGAGTTCTTGCGACCAAGAAAATAGGCCCGATTCAGTGTTTGGGATACCTGATAATGGTAGGGAGACTGACCCCTTCTATTCAGTGCCCACCTACAAACTACATTATCAGTCCTGGGTGAAACAGGATTGTCCCAATGTGCCTGCCTCTGTCTCCAGTCCTGTGAAGGTGGAGGAACCCTTGTTGGTAAGGAAGAAGTCAATGTTCCAGAAAGAGTGTTGAGTCTGTTCATGAGAACACAAACTAAATTGATTGGCCAAGTAGGTAGATCTCTGGGGACTAAATAGAACTATCCAATCCAAGACCTATGAAGAAACTGAGGCCAAGAAAGATTAAGTGACTCGCTTAAGGTCACAGATTAAAAAGTGCTAGAGAAGGCAGCTATGTGGTACAGGTGTCATAACCAATCCTGGAGTCAAGAGGACCTGAATGCAAATCTTAATAGTTGTGTGATCCTGGGCAAGTCATTTAATCCTGATTGCCTCCAAAAGAATGTATCTAGGAAAAAGTGCTAGAGGCAAAATTTGAATTCAGTTCCTCTGATCTGCCATGCTCTTTCCACCATATTATCTTAGACATTTCTTGTTAGAGCAGTCTCTCTCTTTTCCAGGGGCCTTCTGTAGAATATTGGAATCATCTTATTTTATGATATTTTGGGACCCTTGGGAAGAATTGACATCTGAGGATGAGATGGAGTTCTTTGGGTTCTTTGCTCCATCCATGGTACCCACTGAACATGGTCCTTTCAATCTTTGAGATATGGAATATACTTGGGATGGTAGTGGGGATATTCGTCCCTGGACTCCTCACCTACCTTCCTTTTTTGCCCCAGCTACCATGGACAGGTGCTAAATCAAAGTAGCATAGAGAGAGCAGGGGAGAAGAAAGGGCACAGGACAAGGACGTATTCTGGACTTTTTAGAGTTTACAACTAAAGGTGGACTAAATACCTGTGATACAATCACCCAGGGCAAAGTCCTCGCCTTCCATTCCCAAGATTCCCATTATTTAGTAAGAAGAAGAGCTAGGTGATGCAGAGGATAGAGCACAAGCCCTGGACTCAAGAGGATATGAGTTCAAATCCAACCCTAGATACTGTGTGTTTGTGTGACCTTGAGCAAGTCATCTAACCACAATTACCTCAAAAAATAGTTGTAATATAGCTCTCCTTTGTAGAGGCACTATATGAATACACTATTCAAATTATAAATATATAAATTTGTATATATGTGTATACAAATGTACAAATATTTCACTACAACACTATGATAACAACTCTTTTTTATAAAAGAAGCAAATAGTTAAACGTTTTGCCCAAGGTCTAAGTATAGGTCTAAGACAGAATTTGAACTCAGATCCTCCTGACTCCCATTGCATTCATACACTATGTCATCTCATTGTCATGGTGTCTACTTCAATAACCAGCTCTTTGATGATGAGAAACAGGTGCACAGTATGGATCCCCTCATAGAGCTTCCTCTGAAGTAAGTGATGGCCACTCTAAGGGGACCTATCTGGTTCTTCTGAGGTATGGTCACCTACCTCTCCAGGGAGAGGCTGTCCTAATGATTCCCACACACACTATGTGCTGTGAAAAAAATAATGGTGAAACCTTCAATCCATCCTGCCCCCATCACTGGTTAATTGTTCATTCTGGGCAAGCTATCACTTCTTAAGGGTTCTCATTTTCCTTAATGTAAATTGAGCAGGTCGGATCCAATAATCACAAAATCATATTTTTGGAAAAGATTTTAGAGACTGTTAGAGGGGCTCTTAATCTTTTATTTTGTCTCAGATTCCTTTGGTCATCTGATAAAGTTTATAGAAACTTTTTTCAAAATAATGCTTTATTGTCTAGATTCATAATCAAAGGAAATGTTCATTTTTCATTAGAGAGGAGTACAATTGAAGATGTAACTTTTTTATACATTCAAGGTCATAGACCCCCTGAAATCTATCCTTGGAAGTTTCTAGTTTAAGTACTGTTGATTTAGTAGAACCCAAACCTAAGAAAGAATTCTCTCTGTAAAAAAATGCCCAATGAGTTGTCATCCTGCCTCTACTTGAAAATTTACATCAATCAAGCACTCATTACCATCCAAAACAGTCCTTTCTGCTAAGGAACAATTCTTATTTTTAGGAAGTGTTTCCTTAGGTCGAGGTAAGCTTTCCTTCTATAACTTTTCTTTTTCTCTCTGGTTATAGACTTGGAGATGAGATTCATTCATGACAGAAGCATTCTTGTCCTCTTCTGGCCCTCAATTTTATATGAATTCTGCTGACCATGTTTGTTTTTGTCCTATTAACAAACAAGTCGATTGAAATAGCAATGGCAGCTAGATGGATCAATTTTTTTTTCCTTTCAATGGCAAAAGAAATTCAAATTATCAAAACAGCAACTAGGAAATAAATTTTATGGAGTAGAATAAACTTTGGAATCAACTTTTAGAATCACCCTAATCAGAGGAAACAGAGAAGTAAAGAGAGACTAAACTTTACTGTCTGGAAATTTGTCTTCCAAATGGGAAAGTTCATGTCCACCATCCTTCCCACTGGAGCTGAAAGCAGATGGGGGTTGCGACTACAGCCTCATAGATAGCTGTTCCCCTACCAGGAAACCAGAGGAATTTTTTTTCAATGCCTTCTAAAGACTAGATGAATAGTACAATAGTCATCCCCTTGATCTTTCAGTCTAGTTAACCTGTCAAAAAAGGAAATGAAGTTAGTCTGGTATGAGTTATTACAGCTCAATCTACACTGGCTTTTAGAGTTCATTATTTCGCTAAGTGCTCATAAGCCTCTCTTTAATATTACGGTCTCGGATTTGAAGAATACACTCTTCCATCCCAAATTTAGAAAGTCAATTCATTATCCTTTCTCATTCTAAAGTCTCTCTTTAATGTCCCAGAATTTTAAGGATATACGCTCCCTTCCAACTTAAAAAAGCAGCAATTATTCTTTCTCATTCTTATAATCCTAAATCTCTTTAATATTATGTTCTAGGATGTCTCCCCAACATAAAAAAATCAATACATTACCCTTTCTCATTCTTTTTTTAGTTTTGGGGGGTTTTTTGGCAAGGCAATAGAGTTAATGACTTGCCTAAGGTCACACAGCAAAGTAAGCATTAAGTGTCTAAGGTCACATTTGAACTCAGGCCTCCTAACTCCAGGACTGGTGCTCTGTCCACTGTGCCACTTAGCTGCTCCACCCTTTCCCATTCTTATGACATTTTTTTTCTATTCTCCACAAATAACAGTTTTATTTTCTCTCAATCTCAGTTTCCTCCATTACAGAATGGGAATAATATTGCGTCAAATGAGAAAATATATAAAGAGCTTTGGGGACCTTAAAGTGTTATATAAATCTTAGTGATTATCATTTTTTTACTCTTTATTCATAATCCCAAGATTTTTGTAACTTTTTCTAAGGTCTCAGGGTTATGCTGGGGACTAGTGGAGGGTGAAGTTATTCTTGCCATTTCCCAACTTACCTTGGGTAAGGAGATAGCATGGCTAGAGCCCTGGATTTGGTGTTAGGATGAGCTCAGTTCAAGTCCAGTCCCAGACACTCCTTAGCTTGGTGACTGTGGCCAAATCATTTCATCTCTCTTGTTTTCCAAATCTGTAAAATGGGGTGATATCACCCATTTTTCAGGGTGATATCCAGCTTGAATACTCTCCACAGATATATGCTAGCTAGCTATTCCATTTCCCATTAACCTCAGCTTCCTCCCCAGCTGAAAATCATCCTCCTCAGTAAAGAAGAAAGAAACAAAATAAGAATTCAATTTTGTGAATGTTTAGAGCTCCTGCTAGGTGACACTTGCCTGTGCTATGCACTGGCAGAATTTTGCCATCTTCTGTAATTGGTTATCATTCCCTCTGGTATGAAATATCATCACTTCTCAGCTCCTCCAGCCCCCCCAATCTGTTTCTGAGCCAGTATTTGTTGCCTCTTCAGTCTCTGGATGAGAGAGAAAAGTGGCTGCACCCCTAGCAGATCTTCTCCCCACCCCAATCAGTCACCTTTACTTGGTCACCAGCTGTTCCTCATTTGACTGAATTTCCACAGGAACAGGTTCCCAATTTGGCTCCACCATGAACTTGCTAATTTTCCCTCCAAGCCTTAGTTAGCTCCTCTATAAAATGAGGGTTTGGGACTAGATGGTCTTATAAATGACCAAGCTCTAAGGAACTGAGCTCGCATTTTTTCCCCCTAGGCTCAGAACATCCATGCACCCCAAGAGACCACAGAGCTTCCCTGCAGTGGAGACACACAACTATCCAGCTCTGAAGAGACAAGTCCAGGTGAGTCCTAGTTTGGAAACTGGCTTCAGGGAAAAGACAGGAGACAGGGATGAGGGGGACAGGGGAGTTGGTCACTTTGGGGTCTGTGAGAACAACTCCAAGATCCAAAGACATCATGAGATGCAGGGGCTGGAGGGGGCAAGGCGGGGGAAGTTGGGGAATATTGGCGAAGGGAAGAAACAAGAGCATACCTGAAGGCTCCCTCTTCCCTATGAAAGCAGCAAATGGAGGGACAGTATCTTCCTAATCCTAGATTCCTCAATGTTCATGTTAAAGGCAGGTTCTCGGAAAGGAAGCCTAAGGAGTTGGCGCTTCTCAGATGTAGAATGGGGGGAGAAGGAGGAAAAGGAAGGGAAAGGGAGGTGGAAAGAGGAAGAAATGAAGCAAAAAGAAAAAAATTGAGGAAATTGGGGAGAAGAATAGGTAGGTGAGATTAAAAACAAGAAAGGGGTGGAGTGAAGAAATGGAAAAAGAGGGATGATAGAAGTTAGAAGAAAAGGGAAGATAGAAAAAGGAATAAAGAGAGAGAATGTGAGGAAGGAACGACATGAGAAAGGTAAATGAGGAGGAGGTGAGGGAGAAGAGGGAAAGAAGAAGGAAAAGAAGGAAGGGAAGTTTGGGGAGAAGAGAGGAGAAGCCGGGACGGGACGGGAGGAGAGGAGAGAGGGAAAGGGGGGAAGGAGAAGATTTTAAGGGAAGTGGGAAGCATATTAAGAATAAAGGGTAGAGGGAAGAGGAGAGGGAAATGAGAAGGGAAAGAAGGGGAAAGAGAAAAGGGGAGAAGAAAAAGATGGGGAAGATAGTTGGGAGAAGCAGGTTAAAGAGAGGGGGAAGAAGGAGAAAGAAGAGGGGAAGGGGAAGAGGAGAAGGAAAGGCAGAGAAAAGGTGGGGAAAGGAGAGAGGGAAGGCAAGGGAAAGATGTTAAGAGGGAAGCAAGTTAAGGAGGGGGGAAGAGAGAAGGGGCAAAGAAGGAGAGAGAAGTAAAAAGGAAGGGCAGTGGAAGATGTTAATGGGGCAACAGATAAGGAGAAGGAGGAGGGGAGAGGGAAGGGGAAGAGGGAGGAGGAAGAGAAGAGAAGAGAAGAGAGCCGTCCAGGCCTCAGTGGGTAGGTCATCCAAACTTCTTCTTCCCTAGGAGAGACCAATGCAGAGACTGTTCTTCCAGCTCCAGGCTCTTGGATAGAACCTGCCTCATTTCAGAAGCCCGACAGCCCAAGAGTCGGGTTCAGGGGTCTCAGTCCTGGCTCTAGCCCCAGATCGAGCCCCAATCCCAGTCTTGGTCTTAGTCCTATTCTGAACCACAGTCCTGTGCAGCCCCTGGAGGGAAACTGTCACCAAGATAGAGTCTTCTGTAAGTGGAGTATATCGACTATCTCTTGCCCTTCATCTTTGGAGAAGGAGGAGGAAGATCCTGGTTTCCTGCCCCCAAGGAAAACAGTGGAGCTCCAAGGGGAAATCAAGGCAGAAGCAGCTCCAAAAGCCCAGCAAGATGTCAGCCCAGCATCCCCCACCACCAGAGGGTAACTATGGTGTGGGAATGAGAGTGACTAACAGGAATAATTATAATGTATATCATATACAATGTTTCATCTGCTAGGATGGAATAATGAGAGATGAGAATGGGAAGATAGGGGCAATTCTAATGAGCTGCACTATCAAAGTGCCCCCAAAGACCCAGATGAGGCAGAGGCAAAGGTACCAAAGTAATCAGAAATGACAGTACAGATCACAGCACAATTGGGGGGAAACTAGATGAGACAGCCATTTATTTTTAAAAGTTGAATGTTGCAGACAAGAAAGAAAAATCGCTTAGGGTTACTGAGACAGACCAAGCATCTGGAAACTCATCATGAGGTAAGTTGATAGTCTTTAAAGACTTAAAAAGTTCTTTCTCCTCAAATAACCCTATAAAGCCCATGAGAACCAAGATTTGACCTAGGTCTGCTAACTTCAAGTCCACCCTCATGATAGTACCTTTTACAGCTTAGGATGTCAGAGGATGCACACTTCTTCCCCCCAACACCCTCTCTCTTTCCTCACCCCCATATTGCACATTCCCCATGAACTGGAGAGTAAAGTCTAATAAGGCAGAAAGGACCTGGATAAAGGAGACTTGATATAGGAACTGAGTGGAGTTTGTGGAGTACAGAACCCCTAAATGGGGGATCAGATGATTGCAAAGATCATCAATGGCAGTGAGGCATATGATGACGATGACAGTAATAATGATAAGAATAATTAGCAACAACATAGCATTTTAAGATTTACAAAGTATTTTATATAGATTATCTCATTTGACTCCTATATCAATACTGTGAAGTGTTATAATCTACATTTCACAGATGGGGAAACTGAGACTGAGAGAGAGATTGTTATATGTCCAAGATAGGTTTGTCTTCCTGACTTCAAGTCCGGCTTTGAAATCCAAAGGAGCAAAGAGTTTAAGAGCCCAGTTGAGGTGGTAACCTGTCTCAAGCTGCAGTAAGAAGTAAGGAAGGCAATTGTAGTCCTCATTGACAAGTCTGTTCCTAACTTTGTACTCTGAGATCCCATGAATTGAAGTCAATTATTTGGACTTGACAATAGAAGACTGAATTGGGTGAAGCTGAAAAGTCAGTAATAGGAGTAGAGTAAAGGGAGAACCCAATCCCAAGACCAGTGTTCATCAGTAATCTCAGAAAGGAAGGAAGGAAAGAAATGAAAGAATAAAGGAAAGAAAGAAGGAAAGGATAAAAGAAGGAAGAATGAAAAGAAGAAAAAAGAAGTCACTCCCCTCTTCTTTCTACTTTTTCCTTGGGTGTTTGAGGATATCACTTGAGGATGCCATTTTGTCCCAGAGAATCAAATTAAAGTGACCTCTCCCCTCTCCCACTTAACACCTGTGGGTTTTGTCTGCCTCTCCCATGGTCTCAGACTCCTGGCTTCGTCCCTGCTTTAGCAGGTCTGTAACCTCTTCCTGTGGTTAGTTGACTTCCGGAAACCATTATCTTCCCTTACCCTTCTCTGCTCCCCACTCCCATCTCCTTGTTTGAAGTACATCAGCAGATCACGTTTCTTCTTTTTTTATAAAATGCTTTGCAGTTTATGTATTTTTATCTTGACCTCAGTAACCATCAACCAAAACAGTCTCTTTAAAACATAAAAAAATAAAAAAGTGGCCACAAACAATTGTATGTAAAACTTTTATTTCCATTAGTAATAGTTTGGTTAAAGGAAATTTAAAATCACAACCATCATGTTTACTGAATTTGTTTCCATCTGTGTATTTTCTTTCCTGGATTTAACTAATGTTACAACTATTCTTACTTTCCAGAATTTACATAAACTTTTTGTTTCTGTCTTTCTCACTCTGTTTCATTTCTTATAAATCTCCTCACATTTCTTCGTAATAATAATCATAGTTAAGATTTATATAGTGCTTTGCAAATGTTCTCATTTGAGTCATAGTTGTCATTTCTTCTGATAAAATATTCCATTACATTTATATTTCCCAATTTTTCTAGACATTCCTTCCCACATGAGTTATTTCTAGCTTTTTGTTTTTGCAAACTGTGCTACTAAAGAATACCTGTAGAAGGAGAAAAAACTTTTTTTCCTGTTATTAAAATCCTTAGAACACAACCCTAGTAGTGGGATCACTGGCTCAAAGGCTATGAAAATAGCTTTCATTGTATAGTTCTGTGTTGCTTTCCAGATTGCACTAATTCACAGCTCTGTAAATTCTGCAGCAGTTTCCCTATTTTTCCTCAGCCTCACCAATAATGGATTTTATCATTTTTAATCATTTGCTTTTTGTTGTCCTGAGAATTTTTTTACTTACTCTATTATGAAGATAGCATCTAATTACTAAATTCTTTCATTGCATCTAATTATTAAAGATTGAATAATTTTTGTCTTAATTATTTATGTAGGATCTTCTTTTGATGACTACCTGCTGGAAAATGGTCTTACTCTTTCAAATTAGTCACAATTTCTTATGCACTTGGATGTCTGATTTTTATCAGAAGTATTTATAGGAAAGATTTTGTTTTCCTTTACTTAATATAGTTTTCTTCTTTCCTTATCATCACCCAATTCCCTTGAGGACAACAAAAATTATGCCTGTACAGATCTGAGATTTGATCAGCCCCATTAGTCTGTCGTTCTAAATAGTACTGATAAGACTTATGAAATCCTTTTCTCTGACTCCAACTTTAGTCCCCATGAAGTCCTTATTTTCTTCCAACTTCTCATCTTTGGCCATCTGAGGCCCAGGCTGAACTGTCTTACCTTAACCCTCTGGATAGCTCTTTTCTGATAGTCTACTACTCCTGGTTGAGTGTTGGATTTGTTCCCCTGGCTACCAGGGAAAAAAAATTTCTCCAGGAGCCCAGCTTCCTCTACACCATTTCCTCTCATTATTCTTTGCCTCCTGCTTGGAAACTGAGTTTCCCTTTGATCATCTGCTCCTCGGGACCTAGGGCCATTTTGTTTTTCCTAGAGGAGCAAGAGAAGCATCTTTTTTCTTATGCAGAAACAATTAGCCCATAACCATTAGCTGTAGTTATTTCATAGATGCAAATAAAACACGTCTAATTATACTAAGGAGTCTCATGGAAAGGGAGACAGTTCTCTGTGTGTTTTCTATATCATTCTTTCTCCTGGGGCCGTGCCAGGCTCTCGGTTAACATGTTTGTCCATATGTTCCTGCGCTACTTACCCCTAACTTGGAAGTTTCTAGGGAATAATAAAGAGCTAGACCTAAAGGAAGAAGAGGAGGAGGAGGAAAAGGGAAATGCAACTGGAAAGATGGGCACTGCCTAGATCTAGAGCTTTGGGCTTGTTGACCTCTTTATTTTTTGTTTTCTGAATGTCTTTGAGTTCGGCCAGACAGGAAGTATCATTCAAGATTTGGGGGAATGGGCTAGATTTCACTTCTGCCTGGGTTCCATCTAGCTTTTTCGTACTCAGTTCCATATGTGACTCATAATCTAGTCACTTAACCCTTCAGTTTTCTCAACTGTAAAATGGGAGTAAACAACTGCTCTTATTTTATAGGGTTGTTGGGAGGATCAAATAAGATCATAAGTGTAAAGCATTTGGCACACTTTAAATAATTGTAAAAATGTCTACTATAATTGTAAATTATTTAGACCCTAACAGAGCTGGGTTCCCTTCATGAGCTGGGAAGGAATAGATTTACTGCTGACAGAGACCTTAGAATCCATCAAATTCAATCCTTCATCTTATAAATGAAGAAATGAAGGCCCTAAAAAGTTAATTATAATTATAATAGTTAACACTTATATGATACCAGGTTCTATGCTAAGTACTCTATAATACTAACCTCATTTGATCCTCACAGCAATTCTGTGAGGTAGGTGCTGTTATAATTCTCATTTTACAGTTGAGGAAACTGAGGCAAACAGAGATGAAGTGACTTGGCCAGAGTCACAGAGATAGCAAGTATCTGAAAAGGGATTTGAACTCAGTTCTTCCTGATTCCAGGTCTATCATTCTATCTGCTGCTCCATCAAGGTGCTTTTGGGCTTGATCTGAATATGATTTGAGGGCAGGCATAATCTGTACCTGAAGCTGACCTCCCTTTTGCACTTGGTTCAAGCTCATCCTCAAAGATTCCTCCTCAGAGACCTGGATTTGTCCATTGACCTGGAACTGATATTAGATTTGGAGTTTTTATTGGCACTATGAATATTGTGGTATCAGAATTCACATAGACCTGTGATTCTTCAGTGGTTTATCCTCAGTCTACCATCATTGGTCCTCTCCTTTCAATTCTTCTCAGACATCTTAGAAGCACTGAACTCCCAACAGAGGCCCCGGGAGAAGGGCAAAGACCAGAAGCTCAAGACAAGGTTGGCAATGGAGTCAACCCCGACCAAGTGGCTTGGAAACTGGCTTCACGCCTCTACCATCTAGATGGCTTCCGGAAATCCGATGTGGCTGTACACCTTCAAAAGAAGTAAGCAGGGACCCAGGCTGGCTGGTTGACAAGATGGGTCATTCTCTTTCAGGGAAGATCTGATCAGAGGGTTAGCTAGCTACTGCTAATGTGCCCAAGACTTTGCCTTCCTGCATAGCCTTCCATCTTGTTCCTGGATCTTTCCTCATCCCTGATTCTCTTCCTGTCCCCCCCCACCCAGCAGCATGCTCTATGTCTGCTTCCCCTGGCCCACCTTGTTTTCATTTCCCTTCTCCTTCACCACTGATCTGACCTAGGTTTGTCCTCATATTTCTTCTGGGTGTGGGATGAGGTTCCCAAGGTGGCAATGATCTTTTTACCTGTTCTAACATGATCCATGCTGGGGCAGACTGAAACAAGATATTGTTTCCTTGCCCAGACTGTACCTTCCTCACTGGACAGGGAGCCTACTAATTGCTGTCTCTACTAGGAGCTCCTCTCTGTCCCTCTTGTTGGGACTTTCAGGTACCTGGCATGGCTAGTCAGAACTGCTCTCCCTCCATCTCCTCCATTGCCTAGCTCACTCTTCCCCTGCCCTTCTTGGTTTGTAGCAATGACTTCAGCAGGGATGTCGCTGAGAAGTACCTGTCCTTCTTCCAGTTTAAAGACAAGAACTTGGACCAGGCCCTTCGGTAAGTTGCTTATAGTCAAAACATGAGCACAAATAACCATAATGCCAACTAGTTGTTCATTTCAGTTGTATCTAACTCTTTGTGACCCCATTTGGGGTTTTCTTGGAAAAAACACCGGAGGGGTTTGTATGATTCTTTGTGACCCCATTTGGGGTTTTCTCCACAAAGATACAGGACTTGATCTGCCATTTCCTTCTCCAGTTCATTTTACAGATAAGGAAACTGAGACAAACAGTAAAGGGAATTACCAGGATCACACAAGTAGTCTAAGGCCATATTTGAACTTGTCTTCCTGACTCTACACCAGGCTCTATATTCACTTGTCTCCTAGATGTCCACATGATACCAGCCAGTGTGGATTAAATCCTGGGTGCAAATTCCACTTCTAATGTTTATTTCAACTGGTATTCAAAGATCAAGCACCTTGACATCTCTGGGCTTCAATTTCCTTAACTGAAAAATAAGAATTGGACATTTTCAGGGCTCTTGAGGTCCCTTCCAGGTCAATATTTCCTAAAAGACAACACAATGGACAAATCATTTAACTTCCTTTAGCCTCAGTTTCCTCAATGATTAAATGAGGGGGAGTTGAACTAGGTGACTTCCTGAATTCCTTTCAGTATGATTCAGTGGAGGATTTCAATAAACAAATGGAGTGGAATTCTCAGTCCATGTTTCTCCCAAGGATTTCCCCTCCCTGATTTTACCTTGCCCTTTCTTCCCCATTCCAGGAGCTTCCTCCAGGCTCTGGTGCTGAGTGGAGAAACTCAGGAGCGAGAGAGAATCCTCTATCAATTCTCCAAGCGTTTCTACCATTGCAACCCTGGGGCCTTCCCATCAGTAGGTGAGGAAAGTAGGATCAAGGAGGGAGGGAGGGCAGACCAGAAAATAGGAGTCCTGGCTGGACAAAAGAATCTAAGAGAAAACAGGGAGATTGTCTATCCCCTGACTTGGGAATGAACTGGAGAAATAGAAGCAGATCACCTCAGATACAATGAGAGCCTATGATTTCATTGATGGGGCCCTCATCACCACCACACTTCCTTCCAGATAGTAATAGATAGTTTGAGGAGTGGAAATGAAACACTTAGTCACCAATTTGGCTCTTCCTGCCTCATCAGGCTGGTTTTAGGGTAAAAGATGGACAATCTCTTGCAAGGCTCATATGCCAATGAATAACAAGGCAGTCAGAAGGGTGGGGAAAAATCATAAAATTCAAAACCTTACCAAAAAACTATAGGTAGATAATACTGTTGTATATAATTGGAAAACAAATAAAAAATATTAAAAAAATAAATAGGAAGTCTGAACCAGTAGGGAATGGCTTCCATGTCACAATGAGATACTTAAGAGAGTTTTAATTGGAGGAAGGAGAAAGGAAAGGAAGAAAGGCAGTTCCACTGAATCATTGAATCTGATTATCCAGAATCAGTCAATATTATTAATAATAGATGAGATCAGGAGAGTCAGCCGTAGACATCAAGACCCTAGATATCCTGTTTTCTTGTGCCATAGATGCTGTCCACACCTTGACTTGTGCAATAATGCTTCTTAACACAGATTTGCATGGACAGGTAAGTAGGGATTGAGGGAGGTGGGAGCATCAGGGAGGAAGAAGAGAGAAAGGAAAGGAGGCAGTGACAGGAGAAGAATTGGTTCCTGGATTACTGGTCTGCTTAATTTAAGATGATACTGGGGTTAGAAGTGGAAGGAGCATTCCTTACTCCCACATGGGCCCACAGTCCTGGTGCCATGAAAGTAATAAGGGAGAGAAGGGCTGATGATTGGCAGGATTAAAGGTTGGCTTAATGAACAGTATAGGATGGCATAGGATGGGTTGGGAGAGAGATCGGGGTGCCATAGGATTTGAGGCAAGGAGACACCATAAGACGGAAGGAGTTGTGGAGATCTGAGCCAGTAGAGAAAGCATGGAGGTGCCAGGTGGCCAGATCTGAGGCAGAGAGATTGGGGATGTTTCCAACATCTGGGCAGGGGCTTGGGGACACTCTTGGATAATGCTTCTGACTGCTCTTCTCCATGTGACCACAGAACATAGGAAAGAGCATGAGCTGCCAGGAGTTTGTAACCAATCTGAATGGCTTGAAGGATGGTGGGAACTTTCCCAAGGAACTGCTGAAGGTAAAGAGACTAAACAGGGGGGGGGGGGCTTTGGGGTTTCTTCTTGAAGCTCAAGACACCCAAGGTATAATGACTTAAACCCATTGTCCCAAATGGAGATTATTTCATCCAACCCTCATTTTAGAGACAACAGAACTCAAACCTAAAGATGCTCAATTTCTCCAAGGTTACAAAGATGACCTTTGACTCCAAGTCCAATAATCTTTCCATTTCAGTCAAACTGAGGCCCATAGAGGGGAAATAATTTATCATCATAAGGTGACAGAGACAGAGACAGAACCCAGATCTTTGAAAGACTTCTCCATTCAGTGTTTAGTGCATGCTTACTTGCCCCCAGGTCCTCTGAGGGATAGCATGTCATAAGATAAGACATGATGTATTGAGGACTCCTGGTTCATTTCCTCCTTTACTTGCTTTGGGCTTTGGAATGCTAAAGATGAGAATGGAAGATGCCCAGAATGGGGTTATTGGTGATCCACTATCCCTTTAAGAAAAAAATATTGGACGCTGCTCCACTTCAGAGCCTGGACAAAGAAGGGGCTGGTGGTGGGACATGAGAGAAGCATGTGAGGGTGTTTATCCCTGAACAGTACTTCAAAGAACTATTAGTATGTGATTGTTCATGACCATGAAAAAATTACTCGATCTCCCTAAGCCCAGTTTCAATCACTTTTAAGGATGACTGTGGTCTGTTTCTCCATCTTATGTTGTTTTCTGTTTTCCAGACACTGTACTGGTCCATCCGCAGTGAGAAGCTGGAATGGGCAGTGTAAGTCATCACCTCCTCCCATGATGCCCCCAAACCCTACCCATACTGGTAGATTGTGGTATCAGGTGGTTCTCCTAGATCCCAGTATTCATAAGTCCAGATTCTTCTACAGATTGGACATCTAGATGGTGCAGTGGATAGTTAGGAGAGTTGGAAGTTTGAATCTAGCCTTAGATATTTGCCACTAATCAGCTGTGTAACCTTGAGTAAGTCATTTAATCCTGATTGCCTCACGTCCAGGACCATCTTCAATCATCCTGATCCATATCTGGTCACTAAATGCACATGGCTCTGGAGGAAAAAGTGAGACTGGTGACTTATCACAGCACCCCCCATTCAAATCCAGTTCATGTGCTTGTCATGGTATCATCTCTCTGATGACATGGTCTTCTTTGAGAATGAAGGACAAACATCATCATCAATCATCAGTCATTTAAGTGCCCCAGGGCATAGCTCATGCTATTATTCTCAGTGAAGAGACAGAAGCAAGGTCCATGCTACCAGTGAGAATAGGGGAAGCCCCAACCTCCTGTGTTCTTAACAATGGGTAGAGGAGGAGGGGAGCCCAGGTCAGCTGTGTTCCACATACAGAGACCATATGGGACAGCTTGAAAAGACGGTGGCAGGGGAGAAAACTAGTTTGAAGAATGGAAAGAGGTTCCATGCTCATGGACAGTATTTGTTTCTTGAAACATAGAAAATTAGGAGACTGGGGTGGAAAGGATTTAGAAGAATATAAAGTCTGTCCTGGATTCCAAATCCATTCAGGGACTCAGGAAGCCTACCCTGCTGCTCTCCCCTCTATCTCAATCCCTAATAACATATAGATTTTCAGTTTCATGTTCAGTAATCTTTTTTTCTCTTCTATGTTATAGAAATGATCATTTTATTTTTAAACTCAGAATAAAATAAAAATATTTTATGTTTATTTTTGGTTTTGGCAAGGCAATGGAGTTAAGTGACTTTCCCAAGGTCACATAGCTAGATAATTATTACATGTCTGAGGCTGAATTTGAACTCAGGTCCTCCTGACTCCAGGATTGGTGCTCTATCCACTGTGCCACCCAGATGCCCCTAGAATAAAATAAAATTTTTACAAAGAATTTATAGAACTTCATATAGGTTATATCCTTCGGTACTCACGACAACCCTGTGAGATAGGTGCTATCATCATCATCATTTTACAGATGAGGAAATTGAGACAAAGTTTATGACTTGCCCAGGGTTACACTTCTAGTATCCAAGGCAGGATTTGAACTCGGGACTATTTGGCTCCCAAGTCCAGAGTTTTGCCATCGGAGCTGTTATCTCCATTCTGGCTGTGCTTCTAAAAGATGCTTTCCATCATCCCAATCAGCCCTTGGACTCTCTGGCTCTTCATCACACAGGGATGAAGAGGAGGAGCTAGCCATGAAATCCATGAAGCCCAGGCTATCTATTTCAGGCAGCCAGAGGAGACGCAACACCTTCGTCCAGCTCATCCAAGACCCTACTGTACCCACCTACAAGCAAGGACTCCTTGCTCGAAAGATGCATGCTGATGTCGATGGGAAAAAGAGTAAGTGTTCGAGGCTCTGGGCACTGTGTGTGTGTGTGTGTGTGTGTGTGTGTGTGTGTGTGTGTCAGACTCATGTACATAAACTGATTGTACCTACTGTCTAGTTAAGCAAATATGACTTGAATAACCACTGCATGGAAGGGATTGTGGGGGCTACGCAAAAGTGAACAAAACCCATCCTTGAATAAGTTACATTTATGATAGGGAATAAATACATATGGAAATAACCCTAATACAAAATAGACTGAGAATGACATATGATCTACACAAAGAGTCAAAAAAGAATTCCTCATCACAGCTCACCGTTATATGGGACTGTATATATTATCTCATTTGAACCACACAACAGTAATGTGTGGGAGGTACTTGTTAGAATCCCCACTTTGCTGATGAAGATATGAAGTCTGAAAAAGTATAAGTTACCCAGGGTCCCAGAGATCGGCAGGGGTCAAACTCTGCTCTTCCTGAACCAGGTCCTGTGTTCTGTCAACTGCACCACCTAGGGGAAACAGTCTCTTCTGGTTAAGGGTTGAATCAGAAAAAGCTATTCAGCTCTTTCCCTAGAGGATTGGAGGACAAGAAATTCCTCTCCCCCCCCCACAAAAAAAATGTGTTCAGATATCCCTCAAGTGCCTCCTCTGCTACATAGTCCTTTATCTAGGATAGCACTGCTTAAACCAAGGTCAGCCTAATGACAAAAAAGGTTCCTTCCCCTCACCTAGAAAACTGTACCAAGGCGAAGCCCCAGTGACCTGGATTTAGTTACATGTGTACTCTCCACCTTCTTTCCTCTTCTGTGGACAGCTCCCTGGGGGAAGCGTGGCTGGAAGATGTTTCATACCCTGCTTCGAGGGATGGTTCTCTACTTCCTGAAGGTAAGGATGCCATCTCTATGGTGGGAAATGTTGAATCTCATTGGAGAGAAGACAGGAGCCCAGTCCTAGGTCATGTCCCACATCACCCCTGGAGACCTGGGAAGTTCCTTCTCATCTCTAAATCTCATTCCTCCTTGGTAGGGAGAAGAGTCCTATCCAGAAGACTGGCCCTCAGAAGGACCCATGCCAGAGGAAACTGTGGGGGTACATCATGCCCTGGCTGTCCCAGCTGTCCATTACACCAAGAAACCCCATGTCTTTCAGCTGCGGACGGCTGACTGGCGCCTCTACCTCTTCCATGCCCCGTGAGTAATGGGAAGATGGGATGAAGGGGCATAGGGCCAGGCTGTGATTCTCTTAATGCTTCTGGGGCTCCTCCTCTCCATACTTGGCTTCCTTTTCCTTCTTTTCTGGACCATCAACCCTGACTGGCCCTATGCTGGTGACTGGGAATGGGCTCAATCCACTACTGACTTGGAACACACCTCACCCAAGGGAGTGCTTTCTACCTGGGGAGGAGGGGGAGGAGAGTGTCTGGATAGTCTCCCATTAAAAATAGGCACTAATGGGTATGTGTGGCATTGGGAAGGGGCAAGGAAGGAATTGATTTAAGAGTGAGAATGAAAGCAAATTAATACAAGATTGACTTTTTTCTCTCCCTTGTTTCCACCCCAACCCAATGACTTTGGGCATGCTAATTCTAGAACTGCTAAAGAGATGAGTTCTTGGATTGCCCGCATCAACTTGGCTTCAGCCACACACTCTGCACCACCCTTTCCTGCTGCTGTGGGGTCTCAACGGAAATTCGTCCGACCCATCTTCCCCACTGGTCCATCCCGGAGTTCCCTGGTATGTTGACCCCTGGACAAAGGGGAGGGGAGAGAGGGAAGGAGGACAGAGACCAAGAGAAGTGTGAAGAGGTCAGGAGGCCCCCTTGTTGGTGATAAAAGATCCAAAGAGCCCCTTTAAAGTTGCTTTTTGGGCAATCCCAAGACCTCAGCCCAGGCCCCTCTAAAACACAGGAGGAGCAACTTCAGTCCCATGAGAGCTGTTTGGATGCGGCCTCTGATGACCTAATAGATTTGCAGAAGAACCTACCTGATCGGAAAGGCCGGAGTCGAGATCTGGAAGAGTACAGACTCCGGAAGGAGTACCTAGAGTATGAGGTGAGGTCTTCTCCATTGCCCTTTCCTTTTCCCAGCACCCCTCCATATAACCAGTCTGTTCCCATTAGCTGGATTCTGATGTTCTCTTCTATACAGTCTCAATTCCACTTACACCTCAGCAAGGTGACCTGGAGGACAGATGATGTTTCTATGTTCTCTTAAATTCATGTCCATGTAACCTGTAGAGTCTCAGAATCACTTCTCTGGCCAAAGTATCTGCAGATCCATGTTGTGGCAGAAAATATGAGGAGTTGTGGTTTTTTTAACCCAAAATATTTTTCTTTGGGTTTAGTTTGTTTCCCTCAATAAATTAGAGAGGAAAAGTGTTCTTAGCAACCATAAATTGTTCCTCTAAGTCTTTACAACTCTGATTATACCTAAGGTGGTTTTTATGGGCTGCCCAAGTTTAGATAATATATGTATTGAAGTTTCTCAACTAGCGTAGCCAATAGATCTGGAAAGGCCACCACCTTCTTTTTTTCCTTTTGTACAAATCAAGATTTGCCTCTGAATTTCCATCTTATTTCTTGAAGCATTGTTTACAAGTCTATTACTAACACTTCTTATACCTGGAACAAATGATTTAAAGAAACAATAAGGTGCTTGGGGAAAAGTCACATGAAACTCTCAAATCAACTTGTTAAGATTAATTTAATTGTCGGGTAAGAATTGGAAGGTGCTGAGACAGCGTCCCCTGAAGGAAAGACAGACCCCCCCCTCTCCCCCCCCATACATAGACACTTGCTATCTCCCCCATAGGTATCAACTTGCTAAGATCACAGAGCCTTCCCAATCCCCTCAGTCAAATAAATACCAATCTGTTGCCAGGGTCTCTAGCCTTATGCCGCCTTCCTCCCTCCTCCAGGGTAGTCCTCCTTCCCTGCCTCCCTTTTGTAGCAAGTTTGCTACTGAGTCCAGGGGCTGAGGGATCTGAGGGGGCCTGTGTGTTACAGAAAATCCGCTACGAGACATATATCCAGGTGCTAGAGGCCCGCTTTCACTGCCCCTCCGATGACTTGGACCAGTGGGAGAGCCAGCTGGAGCAGGAGGCTGAGGGGGCCTGGAAACCAGAGCCTGGCCTTAAGAAGTCCCACTCTAGTCCTTCCTTGCATCAGGACGAGGCCCCCACCACAGCTAAAGTGAAGCGGAACATTTCTGAGAGAAGGACTTACCGGAAGATCATCCCCAAGAGAAACCGGAACCAGCTGTGAAGCCTATGTCTGTCCCAGGTGGTAGCAACTGCACAAGCCCCCTTCCAGGGGCAGAGCCAGGAATTGATCTCTTAAAATGGAGAGAAAGCCCCCCCCCCCCCCGCTTATTCTTCTACATCTGGTTGGTTTTTGTTTTGTTTTGTTTTGTTTTTGTCCCTCTCCTTCCAAACCCATCCCTTGTCCTGCTTCTTTGGAGTAACCAAATTGCCCCCCAGTCTTGAACCTCCACATCACATCCCCAACTCCCAAGCTTCCAGAGGGAGAGAGAAATGAAGGTGGAGAGATGAACCTCACTTTTCCCACCCACCAAAGTTGTCTTGCTTGTTTGCTGGGGGACAGAAACAGAAAGCAGGGGGATACAGAGGATAAAGAGATCTGGGTTTCTCCCCCTGATGTTATCATCCCTATTGCTAAAACCCAACTGGACTAGATATCTTCCACATTGACTCCTAGTTCTGGGGGGCTGTTAGCCCCCAAAGTTCATCTTAACAAAACCACAGAAGTTCAAAGAAAAGAGTCAAAGGTTAAGAACTGGCCAGGCTGCCTGCTTAGAGAAGCCTCTGGGGAGGGGACATTTATTGACAGTCTCAAGGTTCTCCCCCATCTTGGAGAAAGCAGGAACTCATATGAGCAAGTTGCAAAGGTGTGGGATTTGTCTCTCCCCAAGTACCCCCACTCCACCCAGCTTAGTGGGAGCCTGGCTTCAGCAAGTATCCTGACATGGAGCCTGGCAGAGCTCAATTTTCCCCCAAAGTCCCAACCCCTCCTTGACCCTCCCCCCTCCCCCAACTCTGCCAGCCAGGAGAGGTCCCTGGCTTTAACACCCATTCAGTGATCAGTCAAGCAGAGCCAAGTGTCTGGGAGTGGGGGTGGAGGAGCCTTCAGCTCTCAAAAGACCTGCAACTCTAGAAGCAAGTGATCTTTGTTTCTTGGGGAACAAGAAAGGGGTTCTCCCTGATGAAATCTTCCCCCTCCCTCCATTTCCCCCAGTCCCTAAGAGTAGTTGGAAGGAACACACAGAAACAATGATGTCTATAAGGAGCAGCAGTATCCCAAGGCCTGGTCACCCCCAACTTTCCAGTATTGATGTCAACTCCCCAAGCAGCAGAATTCCCCTCTAAGCAGCTACAATGGAGGTGATGGCTTTAGATGGACAATGACAGGCTCTGGAAATTCTTATGGGGTCAGCCACCATATGTAGAATCTTTCCATCTTGATCTGACTGCCCTGATCTCAGATCCCTACAAGGACCACCTGAACAAGTATAACCTGCTGGAAACCCAAGAGAAGGGGTCTTCTCCCTCTATCTCTAGCCTGGTCTGGCAAGCCCTCTTCCTTTGGCTCCTGATATTGCCAACAAAATTGCCCAGGGAAACCACCCAGAAATGACTCTGGGTCCCTGGAGCCTTCCAGACCCTGGTCTATTCTGGTCTTTCCTGGAGAGATGCAAAGACTACCTACGTCAGCACACATGGGAGGCTGAGGCCAAGGCTGAGGGACAGAGAGAGGGAAGGGAGTGGCCCCCATTGTCTCTGCTCAGCCAAGTGAACCAGTCAGCAGGGAAGACTCACCCTTCAACCCCCATTCACTGGTTCTCCAGCCTTACTTGGACCCCATTGCCTCTCCCATTTTGTTCCTATTTTCAAACCTTTTGAGAACACAAGCTTCCAAAGGACAGGGGGCTGTATCTTCATTGGGACTTTTGGAAATTCTCCTGGCTCTTGGGAGGAACAATGTTATGCACCCAATGGGTGCTCAGTAAATAGAAATTAATGAGTGATGAATCCAGTGTGCGATTTGATAATCTAGGCCCAGGTGCTGATGGGGGACTGTCGTCCTTGGAAGGGTTGCTGCTTTCCCCCAATGGGGTAATGCCTTGAGGTCTATACCCACATGTATCTATGTCTCTACATGTCTTTAGGTCCATACATGGGAGGGAGAACTGATTCAGCCCTATGGGACTCCTGACCAGAACTCTGGAGCTCACCATAGGCCAGTCATTAGAAAGGAAAATGGATGCTGTTAATTGATTCTTTGACTCCAGAAGGGGCTGCTCCTATCCCAAGCAGATGGTTTCCAGCCCATAGCAGATGCTCCCTGGATGTGGGATTGGAGGGGGGTGGGCATGGAGGAGGGGCACAAGGCAGCACTCACTCCCAGAGTGAAGAATATCTCCCCCGTGGGCCTGTCCTAGAGTGTGACTTAACATCAGTCTTCTGATTGGGGACCAGAGAAGCCCAGGTAAGTCAGTGGCATGATGAGTTGTTCCCATGATGCTTTGTGTATGACTTCGGGTGAGTTGCTTCACCTCCCCAGCCACAGTTAGTGCATCTGTGGATTGGGTCAAGGAGGTGACTGTGGACCTTCTCAAAGTCCCCTTTGGGGACCATCACCAGGCAGATTGTAGCTGCCAGTTTTGTCCACTGGAGGGAGCCATCATTCCGCCCTGTGCTCCGGCTGCTTCTTGAGTCACCTGAGTCCAGGTGATGAGCCTGAGGGGAATGGGTGGTCTGCGCCGGAAGGACCCTCCCCACTGCCCTAAGATGGGGCTACTGATGACCTGGGGCCAAGAGACCAGGCACTTACAGAGACAGACAGAAAAAAAACAGGCGGAGAGATGAGACAGAAGTAGGAGAGAAGAGAGACAGAAAAAAATAGGTGAGAGGAGAGAAAGAGGGGGAGAGACAGAAAAGTGAGAAATGAGAGAGAGCCAAAAACAGGGAGACAGAAAGGGGGGAAAGATTCAGAGAGAAGATAGACATAAAAAGAAAAAAACAGACTCAGAGACAGAGGAGAGAAAAAGATATGGGGGGAGGGAGGGGGAGAGAGAGAGAGACAGAGACGGAGACAGACAGACAGACAGACAGAGACACAGACGGAGACAGACAGACAGAGACACAGACAGAGACAGACAGACAGAGACACAGACAGAGACAGACAGACAGAGATGAGACAACCAGAAATATAGAAATAGGGAGCCAGACAGACACAGATTGAGAGGGGAGAGAGACAGACAGATACCCAGAGTCAGAGGAGACAGAGAAGAGAGAACAAAGATAGAGACAGGCAAAAAGAGATGGAGGAGAGCAGCAGAGACAGAGAGATAGGGAGAAACTGAGACATAGAGACAGAAATAGAAAGGTGAGATAAAGGGAGAAAACAGGTAGATACAGGGAATCTTCAGAAGGGCATCCCTAAGAATGGAGAAGGACTTTGGAGTCAAAAGACCTAAATTCAAATTCCAGTTTTGCTGTCTGGTTTTTAAAGGAAATTCAGTCACATCTTGGCAAATTGCTGAATCTCTCTGAGTCTAGATTTCCCAGAATATAAAATGAGAGGTGGGGGAGAGAATGAGCTGACCTTTGAGGTCCCTTCCAATCTACAAATGATGGGGATCAGAACCACTTACAACTTAGGGTATGGGTGCATACCCCATTTCTCTCCAGATAGAGCCTCTATTTTCTCATCTAAAGAATGGGGATGACAGCCTCAGGAGAAACAGGGCAGATGGGCACATTGGTCAGAGCTCCCTTTCAAGAAGGGCAGGGCCAGTCAGATGGGTAAGACTGTGAAATGGGGTGATGCATCACAGTGATTCGCTTCTCCTCTCCAAAGCCTCATCACCTTCCTCAACTGCACTCCCAAGCTCTTGTGACTGACATCAGGAGCACAGGCCAGTTCTAATTGCAGCATTCTGTTTCATTTGGACTCCAGAATTTGAAACTCTATTAGGGGAAATCTCTCCAAGGCAAGGGATTGGTGCCAGGAGATCATTCTCCAGAGAAAGACACAGTGTCAAAAGGATGCCCAACTCTCCCATAAGAGCTTGTGAGGGAAAGGAATTTCTGCTTGGCTGTCAATCAACAAATTTGGGTTAATATGTTTGGTCACTGAGAACCGGCCTGAGGGTAAGGAATAGAGGGGTTCAGGTCCCATCTCTGAACTCCCCTAGACAGGCCATTTTTCTACCAAGTCCCCTGACTAAAGCTATGGGGTGCCAACCCTGTTCTAGTAAAGACAGTTTCCTTTTACACTAATAAGATTCCAATTCTTCTCCAGCTAGCTGAGAGCAGTTAGTGGATAGAGCACCAGATCTGAAGTCAGGAGGACCTGAGTTCAAATCTGTGCTCAGATATTCACTAACTAGGTGACCCTAGGCAAGTCACTTAAGCCTTTTGGCCTCGGTTTCCTCAGCTGTAAAATAAATTGGAGAAGGGAATGACAAACTATTCCTTATCTTTGCCAAGAAAACCCCAGATGAGATCAAGAAGAGTTAGACACGACTGGAAAATGACTGAATAACTACTTTTTCCATATTCCCATGTTAAGTTATTAAGAATGTGTCTCCTAATGTTCCCTTCATAGTGAGGCAGTAACCCTGAGATACCAAAGCCTTTGCTAAAGGAGCTGGTAGCGCCTATCACCCTGGAAAGACTTTAGAACAGGCTCAGAAACAGACAAGAACAGACTCTGGAATGAAAGGACCCGAGTTCCAATCCCACCTTGGACATGTACTATCAGTGAGATGTTGGGCAAGTCACTTATCCTCCCTCAGTTTCTGCAAAATGAGGAACTGGGGCTAGATGATTTCTGAGTCAATAGTCCATAATCATATATATGCTAGTTGGACTGAACTAGCAATACAAATATAAATAAAAACAGACAACCCCTGCCCTCAAGGAACTTATAATCTAATAAAACAAGATGACACACCAAGGGAAAATGAAATGAAGGTACAGTGGGGGTAAAGTACCCAATACCAGGACATGGGGAGAGTCTAGCTTTAAATCTTTGATCTTACATTCTATGACCTAGGATCCTTTGACTATATGTCTATACACCAGTAATGGCTCAGTGGTTAAAGTTCTGTGGCTGCCCGCAGAAAGATCTGAATTCAAAAACTCCATTGCTTCTGAACTGTAAGACCCTTAACAAGTCATCGGCCTCAGCCTCAACTGTAAAATGGGGATAATAATAGTATCAGCCTTCCAGATTTGTCATGAGAATCAAATGAAATATTTACAAAGCCCTTGGTAATACCCACTAAGGGCTGGGCACTGTGCTAAGCTAATTTAGACAGGCGCTGTACATGTGTTGTTCTGGTTGTCACTGTTTGCTTGTCTTTCATTCTCAAAGAAGAGCATGACATCAGAAAAGTGATGCTTTGACTCACAGATACAAAGGCAGAAACAATATGTCCTCAATATGTTTGGTGTTTGAGAGTTAGGTCCCCTCGACGTTTCTCATCTGTAGAATGGTTATGTAGGAGGGTAGAAACGGGGCAGATGGCCACATTGTTCAGAACTTCCTTTCAAGGAGGGCAGAGCCAGTTAGAAGGTAAGACTATGAAATGGCAGCAGGGCATCACAGCGGGACACCTCTCCTCTCCAAATCACCTTGCTCACCTTCAAACCCTACCCCTTGTCCGCCGGGAAGTCCTCGAGGAGTTCACGTTCTAAAGGACTGTACAACTTATAAACAGCAAGTAAATGCAGGATAAAGGGGGGAAGTCTCATCAAGAAAGCACTAGTAACAGGAAGGAGGGGGGGATCAGGAAAGATCTTTCTTGTCCTCCCCTTTCCCTTTTTTGCCTTCTCCCCAGGCATGGCTAAGCCCACGAAGGCAAGAATTCTAATGCCCACAGGACAGGGGGAGCAAGCGTCATTTCCTCCTTGTAGCCAGTCCAAAGTCATGAACCTTGTATCACACCCCTTCCATAACTTTTGTTAAAATGCAGTAATTTCTGGATGGCTTGGCTTTTGGTTTCACATGGCGGACTGCGGGAATTTTCTTCATGTTGGCCTAGAATCTGGGAATGTCTGAGAGCGTGACATTGAAAGCTTGGTGGTCTTGCATGACAGGCCTCCTCCTTCCTGACTCTCTAGCTCCTTATCTATCTCCTGCAGAAGCCCCAGGGGAAGGGAAGGAAACAGAGAAACACCTGCGTCAAGAAAAAAGGAAAATAGTCGACCCCAGACAGTCCTCCATGACCTTTTCCCTACTTTCTAACAGGTCCACAGACCAGAGCAACTGGGTGGTGCTGCCCTCCTCTCTCTTTGCCAACACCCTTTCCCCACATAGTCCCTTGGCATCCAAGCTAGGCCTTAGACATGGGGGAAAAACTCACTTCTCTTGAATTCAACTAAGGGTCGATCAAGGCTAAACAAAGCACTTCTATCCTCGTCAGCCTGCTCATCTTCCCCTTTATGACCCATTTTAATTGACTCATGGTTCATTTGCCAGTGCTGTCCTCATTCATGCCTGAGTATTTCTCCACAGAGACAGCCTCCTCACTACATCTATTGCAAACTGCCTCTATTTTCCTTAAATTCAAGACCCACTCCACTACTTCTTAGCAGATGACTTCATCTCCTACTTTATTGGGAAAAAAATGAAGGATTCCAGGATCCTTCTCTTTTCTCCTCCCATAGTATCACAGAATGAGGACAGGAAGAGACCTTAGATAGAAATCATCTAATCCTAATTTTATAAATGAGATCTCTCAGGCCCAGAGAAGTTGTGACTTACCCAAGGTCACTGAATAAATAAGTGATGGCTAGGCCCCTAAGACCTTTGACAACAAAACCAGGCTTTTTTTCATGGCACCACACTGCCCCTCACACTATCCAAGAAGAAGTTAGTCTTTACTAATTTTTAAAAGCCAATTCATCCAACTGTGCTCTTCCTACATCATCTTTCAATATTGCCTTCTCTTTGTTCAACATTTTTCAGTCTTTCTTTTTATACTGGTTCCTTCTTCTCCTTTCCCTTTGAATAAGTTCAAGCAATTTTCTGAAATAAGAGGTCTGCTCCTACTGCCTTCACTTTCTAACCACTCACTTTTTCACTTTCCTCCTTACAACTTGAATTCCACTCTCTATTATTCTGGAGTCATCAAATTCAATGAGAACAATCCAAAATTATGCTCAGGATTTATTTTCCTTGGCCTCTCGGCACCATTTGGCTCCTTCAGTCTTGAAGCTGTTTCTTACCTTGGCTTCTGTGACGCGTCCTCTCTGGTTCTCCTCTTATTTCACAGCTCCTTCCTGTTCTTACTCTTCTTTCTTCTTCTACAACATTAATTCGAGTTGCCCTTAAATCTCAGAGGTTTCCTCATTAGAAAAGAGAATGACAATTAGACCATATCCTATTAGTGCATGCCTCTAGTCCCTGCAACCCTGAAGGCTGAAGTTGGTAAGGACCGCTTGAGTTGGGGGTTCTGAACCACAGAAGGGCTAAAACCAAATGGGTATCTGCCCAAGGGCCAGCACCAATATATTGATCCCCTGGGAACATGGGTAGGGCCAGCAGGTCTGAAGAAGGATGAGACGGCCCAAGTCAGAAAGAGAGTAAGTCCAGTCTTCCATGATCATCAACATGGATCAAGCCATGAGTGGTCATTGTACTATTAGACCATTTGAGATATAGAGTTCCAGGGCTCCAAAAAGCTAAGGAAATTCATGAGGAGCAAGAAGGGTACAACTGTTACTCAAATCTCAAACAAGAACAGTAACTCCCTTTTCTACTCTGAGGAAGGCAACAGAGAAAGAGGCTCAGCCTGAGCTTCTGGGTTGGTTTGGGGACTAACCTATCATGAGCAAGTAATTGAACTATATGTTTTGAAAGGGAAGAGAGTCGTGTTTGACCTCTTGGCAGAAGGTCTGGCACAATTCTAGATTAACTGCTTTCTGGGGTAGTTTCTCTTCTAGATCTGTATTTCCCTATTTTGTAGTGTATCACTTAGACTCATCACTTGGAAAGTCATATATGTTAAGTTGTGCTGGAGGATGTTGGAGATCTTAGGGCAGGCTGAATCACCAGGTCAGCAACAACCTTACCTTTGATGGCATCCTCTGAACCTTAGCCTGTTCTCTGGGCTTTGCCTGTAGAGCCCTGATAACACCCTTCTCTCATAAATCTCAACTGGCTTCAATGATATCTTACAAAAAAATGTTCTTAAAAAATTGTACCTCTAACCCTGATTTCTTTTTGGTCACCATTACACATCTCCTCAGTTATTTTAATACATATTTCAATGTTACTTTAAACTCAACCTATCAAGACCCAAGTCACCTTTGATTTCCCCAAACTGGTTCTTCATTTTTCTTGAAGTCCCCTAGAGTCAAAACCTATACATTCTCTTTGAATTTACTCTTCCTCTGATCCTCCATCCTCTCAGTCACTAAGTCTAATCTATTCTCCTGCTTGGTGTCTCTCTCTCTCTCTCTCTCTCTCTCTCTCTCTCTCTCTCTCTCTCTCTCTCTCTCTCTCTCTCTCTCATGTTTCCTGGTATTTTCAATTCTAACTATCCCTGCTCTGGTGTAGACCCTTAAGACTACAAATATAATATAAATGATACACTTTCCATTCTAATCTATCTTACATTGGTGTTGTTCCTGATTTAAATCATGCTCAACTTTTTGTGAGCCCATTTGAGATTTTCCTGTCAGAGATATTGGAGTCATTTGCCATTTACTTCTCCAAACCATTTTACAGATGAGGAAACTGAGGCAGAGTAAAGTGGCTTACCAAGGGTCACACAGCAAATAAGTTGTCTGGGGTGAGATTTGAACTCATGATGATGAGCCTTTCTGACTCCAAACCTGGTATTCTATCCTCTGCACCATCTGGCTGCTTTCTATCTTATATATCACTACAAAAATTCACCCTGTATATCATAGTTTTGTTCACCTCTCTAGCCAGTTACCAAATCTGGTGTAATTTCTAATTCATCCCCTTCTCTGTGCTCATGTGACCTTGATCCTAGTTGACTTAGAAAGACTTCATGGCCTTTCACCTGGGGTACAACAACAGCCTTCTGGTTGGTCTTCCTTCTCAAGCTTCCCCCATGCCTCAGTTGCCAAAGTGTTGGTTTTTCCCCTAAAACACAGTCTCAACCACATCATTTCCCTGCTCAATAAACTTCGATCACTCCTGATTATCCTTAGGATAGAATACAAGTTCCTCTACATGAATTTCAAGCCTTTCACTCCCTGAACCCCAAAATCTTTCCAGCTTTATTACATACTCCATTCAAGCCAAGCAGGACTCCTTGTCATTCCTTCTAGGTAAGATTCTCTTTCCTACTGCTCTTCCCTGGATCTGGAATGTGCCTCTCTCTCTCTCTGTCTTCAAATTTTTGTTTTTCAGGACTCGGTGTAAGAACCCCCTCTCCTCCAAGAAGCTTTTCTTAATTTCTCTAGCTGTTTGCACTCCTTCCCATCACCTTGGGCATATTTGACATATAACCTATATTCATGTTCCCACCTACAAATTCCTATAGAATGGAAGGTCCTTGAGGGCAAACACTGGTTTCATTTCTCTCTCAGTACCCCACTGCCTGCCTCTTGGTAGATAAATATTTGGTGCTCAAATATTGATTGATGATGTTAGAAAATAGGTGTTTCATTTCTATTCAAGGGTTTCAAATGGGATCTTGACCTGATGCAGTCATATCTAAAGACAATTTTTCAGTCATTTCAGATGTATATGCCTCTTTATGATCCTATTTGGGGTTCTCTTTGCAAAAATAATGTAGAATTTGCCATTTCCTTCTCCAGCTCATTTTTACGATGAGACAACTGAAGCAAACAAGATTAAGTGACTTGCCCAGGGTCACCTGGCTAGTAAATGGTCTGAGGCTGAATTTGACTCTAGGCCTGGTGCTCTATACCACTTAGTTACCCTCTGAGGCACCATCTAATTAGGAAGCCTATATTTTTATATAATCAAGAAAATATTAAATGGAAAATAAAAATCCACGAAATAAAGTAGATATGGCATAAATCATAGAACCAGCTAGGTGGTACAATGGATAGAGCATCAGCCCTGGAATCAGGAGGACCTGAGTTCAAATTTGGCCTCAGTCACTTATTAATTATCTAGCTGTGTGACCTTGGGCAAGTCACTTGACCTCATTACCTTGGAAAAAAATAGAGAGAGCAGAAGGGCACTCTAAACATTCACAATCACCAGAGGAAGACAGTAATGTTTCAAAGCATGAAAGAACAGAAACTATGAGGGATACTTCAGAATTCTCAAATAGCATTACTAAAAAAATTCAGAATGACACTGGGATTCCATCACTTTGGAGTACCATGGTGGAACTCTCCAGTTCACATGATTAAAAAATGACTGAGTTAAGATTTTAACTGAAATTTTCCTGACTCCAAATTCAGAGCCGTATGGCATGCTCCCTCTCAACAATAAAAAATAACAGGTAAGACATGAGAAAGAAATGAATAGCAAGACTCCCACAATCTATGGGAGACAAAGAGAAATAATAGCCTATGTAGACAAATGTGTACAGTGTACAAATATGTACAGTACAAAATCACCTAGAGATCTTAATGCAGAGAGGTGAATATGACCTCAAAAGTATCACTACACTCAGAATCTAAAAGACAGAAAAGATATTGTATGCAATTTGGTCCAACTTGTATCTAAAAGTTGACCTTTAGATCAATGATTTCCTGGTACTTAATAAATGCTTACTGATTACTTTGATGGCTAATGGTATACCTTCCAAGGCTGACGATTTCACTTTCACATAGCTCTAATCATAAGGAAGCTATTCCATAAAATACAATTAAAATTTTCCTTTCTATAATTTCCATCCATTGCTCTCTAAGATGCAATAGAATTGGATTCAAGACTGGGTTGTCATTTGACAAGGATATCTTATTAAAATGGAGCAGATTAGATAAATGAGATGGTAGAATGGGATTATTTATTAAGTTATACTACTATGAGGAAACCTATGAACTGAAAGGGGAACATTTGGCACTAAACATTTGGAAAAGAACCAATGGAGGGAGAAACTCAAATGGTCTTATGGTAGGAGTATATTCCAGACCACCGAGCCAGAAGGAGGAAATGGATGATGAACTCTGGAAGTGGATCATAAAACTGTCAAGGAAGAATGATATAAAAGTGGTAAGAAACTACTACTATCCAGACATTTGCTGGAGTTTTCTTTCTTAAAAGTAGAACAACTGAAAAAATGTTTGACTAGCTTAAATAATAAGTTCATTCTTAGTAGAAGAAATAACCCAGGGAACTACAATTTTGGTCCTGATTCTTAACAACATAGAGGAAAAGGCTATTGAAATAAGTAAAAGTGAATTTAATTAAGTGATTAGGACTGTGGTAAAATGATCGTGCTGTCTTGGATCTCTTGATTAATAAGTCTAAGAAATGAAAGCAAAATGAGATGAATAACCTAAATTTGAGAACAATGGATTCATAAAGTAAATATCAGTAGTATCCCATAGCCAAAAAAAAGTCTATAAAGGAGGTCATTTCAAGATGATTTGTTCACTGTGAGCCAACATGAGGTCATCAAGAATAAATCATTCTAGATTAATTCCATTTCCTTTTTTTGATGGAATATTGATTAGTGGTTAAAGGGAGTACCACAGACATAGTATTTCTGGATTTAACAAGACATTTGACAATCCCCGACAAGGTCCCCATGAACTATGTCAAAGAACAGGAGTAGGATAGAACTGCCAGGTAGATTTGGAACTGGGTGATTAATGGGTTGGTGTCAGTCTCACAAGGATTCTCTAGTAGTGTACCACAGGGCTTTGGGCCAAGCTCTGTTCAACATTTTTATCAATGATTTTGATAAAGGCATAGATGTCATGCCTATCAATTTTGTGGACAGTGAAGGGAATAGCTGGCATTTTGAAGGACGAGATTCTGACAGGTTAGAATGATGGGCTAAATCAAAGAAGACATGCATTCAAGGTATAGTCCCACAATTAGATTCAAAAAAGTCATCTGTTCAAATCTGGCCTCCGACACTAACTATAGCTGAATCATTTAAACCTCATTCAGCCTCAGTTTATTCATCTATAAAATATATAAAAAATAGCATGTATCTCCCAGAGTTGTGATCAATGATCAATTACATTTGTGAAGTATTTTGTAAACTTTAAAATGCTATATAAATGCTGGATATTGTTAGTTATTATTTCAAAATTTAGAGGGACATAGCTAGACAGCAGCTGATGAAAGGTCTGAGAATTTCAGTGAACAGAAAACTCAACAGAGTCATGGCATTTACTGACCGTGAAATCCTGGACAAGTCATTTTACATCTTAAAGCTCTAGGTTATCCTTTAAGACCACAAATTGCAGAGCATATGCTGACCTGTATTGGAAGTTGTTGCCCCACTGAGAAGTTTCAATGAATCTTTGACATTACAAGCCCAGCTCTTCTCCCTAGCACAAGCCAATGGCATGATATGGTAGCCAGTGGCATCTTCATGAAAGGTGCCGCAAGCTTCCCCAGGAAGAACATAAATGGGATGTTTCATCCAGTTGGAGTTGAGACTTTTTGACTGGTCATTAACAATAGGGCACCTCATGAGCAGGGTCATTGGCTTGGGGAGGGAACCCAATAGTCTACCATTTCAAGATTAACCAAAGCAGCCAAGAACAAAGAGCCTCAAGAAAAGAAGTCTCCAGTAGGACAGGCTAACCAACCTCAAGGATGTAAAAGCTCTTAGGTAGATGAGAAATTAGATATGTTCCTCTTATCCTCCACAAGCATTTAACCAGTACCTTCTGCATGCAAAGCAATGTGCTAAGTACAGGTAATAGAAAAAAAGGATAGACTTGAGAGAAGTTGGCAAAAAATAAAGATATTTTGATTTAATATAATAATAATAATTAACATTTATCTAACACTATATGCATACATTTGTGCTGTTTTACAATAGTTATCTTATTTGATATTATAATAATGATAATATGCATATAGCCCTTTAAGATTTGCAAAGAGTTTTAGAAATATCATTTATTTTATCCTCACATCAACCCTAAGAAGCAATAATTATCATGCCCATTTTATAGATGAGGAAACTGAAGCCAACATGCCCAGGATCACATGGTTAAGAATTCCAGGTCAGTAAAGTTTCCTAATAGTTATAGAGGTCCAAAAATATCTATTCTCTCAGGACATGGTGAGCTCTCCATTACTGGAGCTCTTCGGGGATAAAAGCCACAATAGCTTAAGACTTTGGGGACATGCCAAGCTACAGAATCGTGAATCCCACAAATATAAGGCTTAGTGGGTCCCAGAAGGGAACTGAACAGAAGAAACTGGTTTTCTTGCATTTTATTAAGGACTGAATCCTTTGCAAGGATGGAGTTAGGAGACACAGAAAGGGGACATGACCCCTTCAAAGAAGCACCCAATGTCCTGACTATTGCATGGGACTCCAGAGGTTCCTTGGCACTTGGCAAGGACCAAGGTGACATGAAGCAAGGGAAAGTGAATTACATTTTGAGTGAGGAGGCTTGAGTTCAATTGTGAGACTTTGGATAAATCCCTTAACTGCCCTGGCTCAGTTGCCTTGCCTGTAAAATGGGAGAGTTTTATGTATAGGTAATCTCTCAGTTTTAATTCCCTTCCACCTCTAAATCTGTGTTATTATTATTCTAGGCCACTTAGCAAGGGGAGGAATAGTAAACAATGATGCCACTTCCTCTTGCCCCTCTCCATCTAAACAAACCCTTTTCATTTGGGGTCTTCTCTTATGTATTTATACACTCCTATAAGTGAGTTTCCTATCTTCTATTTAATTTTCCTATTTGATTAATTATAGCCAGTTTCTCATTGTCTATATTTCCCTTCCTCTGCCAGAGGGTCCGTCTGTCTTTAATCATAAATGCCTTGAAGATAGCAGCCGGGTGTGTTTGTACAGTCTCACAGATGAGTATAAAATAGATGGCTTATTTGGTGAGAAAGGAAACCATCAGGATGTCAGGGCTTTAATTTTGATTCTGGCAATAACTAGCTGTGTGACCCTAGACAAGTCACTTACAGTCTCTTGACCTGTTTCCTCATTTGTTAAACTAGGTTAATAACACTTCTAAGTCTTTATTGTCCTTCAGGATGGCTGAGAGGAGACTGGTTTTTAAACTTCAAAATACTGCAGAATTAGAAGTTTGCTTGGTCTGGAGGTAGACAATTGCTTATACCACCAGACTTAGTTGATGTGTCCATTTGTTTTGCAAAACTCCATTTTTTCCTAAAATGACTTTAAATTTTAATAAAGAAATGTAAAATTTTGATATGTAAAGATGGCTGAGGTCAGAGCTATATTTAACAATCTTCTACCTTATATGGAAGTTACTGTGGTGGTACAAGATACCACCCAACTTCAGGTTCAATTCCATGAGGAAAGTCAGTGCCCTAGAAAACCCTTGCCCTTTAGTGGGGTGGGGAAAAAGTGAACCCCACTTCTAGATGGAACCCTAAGAGTGATAAGGCTGGTCAGCAGAGAGCCTCAGTTGGAGGGGTAGGGACAGTGGTCACAAGATAGAGTCATCTATGTATGGGGCTAACCCCTTATTTGCCTATGTTTCTTTATGACTCTGACAGAAGCATACAAATCTCTGACCCTCCCCCAGTGCCTTCATTTGTATGCTCCCCACACCCACAGCCTCAGATCACATATGCTGATACTTCACACAGACCCTCACTTAAAATCTTACCTTCAATGAATGCCCTCATACAAACCTTCACTCACATAACCTTACCCAGATTGTGTCATGGAATCATTTTAAAGACCGTGAGACAATAGGAGAAACAAAGTCAAACAATCTTCTTCCTTATCTTCATCATCACCCATCTCTCATGCTTATGTCCTCACCTTCACCCACCCCAACTTTCATACTCCAGTCCTGGACCACACCCACATAGATGCCCACATCCTGATTCAGACCTAGGCCCAAGCCCATGTCACAATCTGAGTATGCTTTGAAGCACCACATGGCTAAGGAGTTTGAGGTTGTCATCCCCACTCGTGCCTGGGCCCTGAGGGGGATGCCAACCAAGCAGGGGTGGGGGTGGGGGGAGCCTGGCAGAGGGAGGGAGAAGGGAACGGTTTCCAAACTCCAGATGCAGCAGTTAAAAAGAGGACAGAGGCAATGATCCTTCAAATTGCCACATCTGTATAATCTGCCTTTTATTTTCTGCTTCATGAACCTTTATTTCCTATTATTTATTCACCTCCCCGCCCTCCCCTCCCCCGCCTCCTCTCCTCGTTAGCGGGCGACATGCTCAGATGGGCCCTGCCAGTGTCCCAGCCCCCAAGCCCTCCTGCCTTCTTTCCTTCAGCTCCCTGACCTAGGGGCCTGGTTCACCTGCTCTTCGTAACCCTATCTCCCTCCCAGCAGACTCTGGTCCAGACCAACTTGGGAGAGATGTTGGTGATAGTCGGAAGAGGATGGTCTGCCCCATCTCTCCTGCCATGGTCCACACCAAGCAGGAGGTCATGGTGAGAATCCAGGTGCCCTGGAGCTCCTTGGTCAAGTGATATAACAGTCTCCTCCTGGGTTACAATCTTGCCTCTGATACTTGCTATTATTATCTTTATTGTGCCTCAGTTTACTCCTCTGCAAAATTATTCTAATTTGATCATCACAACAACTTTGGGGCATAGGTACTGTTATGTCCTCCATTTTACAAATGAGGAAACTGAGACAAACAGAGATAAAGGGACCAAGGTCACACAACTAGTAGTGTCTGAGGTCATATTTGAACTCTACCATCTTATGTCCTTCCTTGACAAGTCTCATACTCCATCCAGATCCCTCCTCATATTCCCTCCATATTTTCTCCTTGCCTTGAGATTCCAAAAATAGAAGGGTGAAGACTGAGTCAGACCATATATCTACACAGTAACAAATTGGGGGGAAAGAGAAGGGTGACTGAGGGGAAGCTAATGCCTGAGAATGAGTAGGATATATTCCAGTATCTGTACCCCAAGAACATCTAGATGTCTGAAAATGAGGAATTTAAGTGTGCAAATTTTCCATTAAACCCATTATGGAGATACCCGGGCATAGTGGAAAGAATATTGGTTCTGTCTCTTCACTGGGAAGACCAGTGTTCATCACCACTAAGTGATGAGTTCAAAGAAAAGCAAAAAGTTAGTCCCTACCTTCAAGGAGCTCATAGTACAATGGGAGAGACTAAAAGTTAATTGCTGAGGTCAAATAAGATTTTTGTTGCGATTGTTCATCCTGTTTTCACAGAAGACCAGTGACATCATGGGTGAAATCATGACTAATCTGTGCATTAGATGTAAGGGAGACAGAGTTGCACAAGTCTTCACCTTCAATCTCTCTCTTCTGGTCATCAAAGTTCGGCAATAGCATGAAGTCAAGACAACTTACGTTGATTGGCATCTTCCATGTCTGGCCAATCCCTAAGTGTTCCACAGTGCCCACTTCAGTCATCATCATGGCCTTTGGAACAAATTGTTATCATCTGCCCATTCCACTAAAAGAAATCTTCACCTTCTTGGAGTAGACATCCCCCTAACTCATAAATCATCAATTACCCTCAACCTGGTTTAGCCCATCTGCCAAGATGGTTTACAGAGTTGTGGCCACCATGCATGCTGCATCTTCTTGGAATGACACAGAGTGGATGGAAGGGTATCTGAGAAGGGAAGGCATTAGCAGCTTCTGGAAGGACTAAGAAAAGCCTCCTGGAGTAGGTTGGATTTGAGCTGAGTCTTAAAGGTAGGCAAGAAAACCAAAAGACAGAAATAAGGGACAGCTTGTGTGAAGACTTGGAGATGATGGATTTATGTTAGAGGAGAGGCAAGAGGTCTCCTGCTGAGGTACCACAGAGCACCCTCAAGGTCAGAAGGAGCCATCTTGGGCAAATCACTCCAATTCCCTGACTCTCCCTGGAGGCTCAAACTGGTTTTCCTCATCAGTCACTTTCCTCTTAAATGATTTGCATCATCAGTAAAATGAGAAAGTGGTACTAGATTACCCTAAAAGTACCTTCTCAGTCTAGAAGCCTATAATTTTAGAATTTGGGACTAGAAGGAAATTAGGAGTCATCAAGGTCAACTCCTCATTTGACAAATAAGAAAAATGAGAATCAGTCAAGCAGAGTGATTTGTCCAGGGGTCACATAGATACTTAAGAGCTGAAACAGAATTCAAACCCAGGTCTTCTGGCTTCAGAATAAATGCTCTTTCCAATGTCCCTGATGATTCCCTTCTGTCACCTCTCATCGCCTTTCTTTCTCTCCTTCTTCCCCTTACTTCCCTATTCTTCCATCCCCAGTTCTGGGAAATGGGGTCAGGATGCTTTATGAAATGAGCAATTTTAGACAACAATGAAGACATAGGGGTGGGAGTGGGAGGAGATGAGGGTGGGTGTGGGAACAGAAGAGGGAATCATGATGTGCTATTATGGAATTTAAGTGTTTGAGAGCTGAGAGGCACATTATCTGCCATTTAAACCAACCCATACATTAAGGAATCCCTACAATAGCAAACTAGAACTGAGGATATCCAGCCTCTGCTAGGAGACCTCCAAGGAGGGATTTCTGGAAGTAGCCCATTAAACTTTGGGTCAGTTCCCATGGGAACTGCAACTGAAAGTTGCAGCAGCAAACTTTAGTCTTCTTCTTTGCACCAATGGCTTCTGGTTCTGCCATTTGAGACCAAATGGGAGAAAGAGTGCTTCATCTGTATTCAGTGGCACTGGCATTGCCATGTACTACCTAGATGACCTTGGACAAGTCACAACCACTCAGGGTTTCAATTTTCTCAGCTGCAAAAGAAGATGAAGAGGTTCTATTTGATGACTTCCATCTCTAAATCTAGGATCCTTTGCTGGGGAGTGGTCATGTTCATTTTAATTGTCCCATATCTTTTCATTCTCTCCTGGCTCAATCACCTACCTCAGGTGCCTGTTGATTTACACAGAATTGTTATTGTTGAGTCCTTTTTCAGTCATACCTGACTCTTTGTGACCCCATTTGTGGTTTGTTTGGCAAGGATCCTGGAATGGTTTGACATTTCTTTCTCCAATTCATTTTATTTTATTTTATTTTATTTTTTAGGTTTTTGCAAGGCAAATGGGGTTAATTGGCTTGCCCAAGGCCACACAGCTAGGTAATTATTAAGTGTCTGAGACCAGATTTGAACCCAGGTACTCCTGACTCCAGGGCCGGTGCTTTATCCACTGCGCCACCTAGCCGCTCCTCTCCAATTCATTTTAACCGATGAGACTGAAGCAAACAGGATTAATTGACTTGCCCAGGATCACAAAGCTAGAAAGTATCTGAGGCCAGATTTGAACTCAGGAAGATGAGTCTTCCTAATTCCAAATCCAGTGCTCTATTCATGATGGCACCCCCTAACTGACACAGAATGCAAGCATTCAATTGGATTTCTCCTTTTGTGTGGTTCCTTGGTGGGGAGTCAACTTGATGAGGGCTACAACAACATCACATTCTCTAAGAAGAGCATCTCTACTTCAAAAGCCAGGACTGAAATCTGCCCCAATTCCCTTCCCAGAGAACAGCGGTATTGAGAATTTCTTGTATGGGCGAACTCAGCACCAGAGCACTTCACCTTGGTCTTCCCAGGCCCACCTTCCTCCTCATTAGGGGCTTTGGGACAGGAGGGAGGGAGGGAGGATAGGGCTTGTTGGGGAAACACTCACCTACCCCCCAACCAAGACTGAATCTCCAGGGATGGCACTTGCAGACCTACTCGATCTACTTAGCAAGAGTAAAGGGGTGGGGTGCAGAGAGCAGCTAGGTGGCACAGTGGATAGAGCACTGGCCCTGGAGTCAGGAGGACCTGAGTTCAAATCCGGCCTCAGACACTTAATCATTGCCTAGCTGTGTGACTTGGGCAAGTCACTTAACCCCATTGCCTTAGATAAATTAAAAACACATAAATAAATGAAAAGAGTAAAAGGAATTTATCAAATTTAACAAATGCTACTTTGGCTTGTGCCAGACACTGTGATAACAACTTTATACTATTATCTCATCTGATCCTCCAAAGCACTCTGGGAGCAAGGTTCTCTTATCCCATTTTACAGTTGGGGAAACTGAGGCAACCAGAGGTTAAGTGACCTGCCCAGGGTCACCCAACTAGAAAGTGTCTGAAGCTGGATTCAGATCTTTCTGTTTCCCACTATCGATGTTCTAGCCACTGAGTCACCTGGTTGCCTGTAGGAGCCACTGATGTAGCAAAAAGAGTCCTAAATTGGGCATCACAGGTTACCCAGGGGCAGCAATGCCACTAATTAGCTATGATCTTGGGAAAGTGACTTCAACCACAGCACTTGGTTTTCTCATATGTTATAGGTATGGTTAAATTAAAATCAGCAGTGATTGATAAAACCCAGGCTCCTTAAGGATATTTTTTCCCCCCGCAATCTGCTTAACTCAGACATTTGTCCTATGTTTATTTGTTGATGGATAATTCATAGCTATTGAGCATCTGTTTGCTTTCTCCTCCATCAGACTGTGAGTTCCATGAGGGCAGAGACCATCTTTAGCCTCTTGTTGAATCTCCAGTTATACAGTTCCTGGAACATAGTAGACACATAATAAACACTTACTGATTTGAAAACAATGAAAGATTCAGATGAATGGATCTTTAAGTTTTCTTTGAACCTTTACTTTTTATGATTCTATGATTTCCTGGAAAATCAAACGAGGTTTTCTCCATAAATCAACCAGACCCCTGTATCTTTTATTGATTCAGAAAGTATAGAATCAGGATTTTCAAGCAGAATTTCTCGGACTTCTTATTTTACAGATGGGGAAACTGAGATTCAGAGACGTCAATTGCTTTTCCTAAAGTCATTCAACTCCCTAGACTGAAATCTAGGTCTTCCAGCTGGGAGAAACGTTTTGTATTCAGCCATGCTGTCTCCACCCTCACTCCCAGTGGAGATCCGGTCCTGATTCTTATGAACACCCAGCTCGATTGCTAATGGCATTATTATTATTACCGTAATTAATGGGACCTAATAACTCCCACAAATCTAGCCCATTACAGAATAATATGCAGAATCGGCCCCTTTCCCATATCGTTAGCAAATCTATGATCTGAGGGAGGGAGGGAAGGTCGGCAAATTGGAAATGGGCATGAAACCGATTTCTTTAATGTATATATGGTATCTTTATATATAATATAGATACATACATGTGTATGTATACATATGTATGTTATTATATGTATGTGAATGTGTGCTTATTTTATATACATATATAGTAAATCATGTCACAAATAGAGCTCTTGCCAAGATGCTGTCATTCTTCCCTTCCCTTCCTTTCTTCTTCTTCTTTCTTTGCTGAAAAAATGAGGACTCAGTCATACCCCATGCATCTATTTTTCCGGGCAATTTATTTCCTTCTTCCTATAAGGTGCATGGGGGACAGGGTTGGGGGGGAGACGGATTATTTCATATGAGCTTTGCCACTGAAAAGTCCCTTGGGAGAGGTGTCCCTTGTGCCCCCCCACCTTATTTCCTAAAGTGATGGGGAGACTAGAGCGGGCCATCTGAGGATGCCCCCTCTACTGTAAGGGAAATCTCAGTCTCTGGTAAATTGGGGTGCAGGAGCCGGCAGGGACATGGGGTATGAGCTCCCCATCTCTGTTCGCCCTCCAAGACTCAGTCCTCCACTGCCAGCGGCTCCGCGGCTCCCCAAGATTTATTTGCAATGAACATGTCTGCTAGTAATTGATGGCTCCTGGGATCTGGATGGAGGGTGGGTTCATGTGTGATGGGGAGAAGGTAGGGGTGTGGGAAGGGGAGCCACGGATTGGGAAGGAGGGGGATGGGGGAGGCCCGGGCTTGGGGTGGGGGCAGGGGGGGGAGTGCGTCAGCGTCGTGCTGTTTCAAATTTGATTTATCCCTAATGAGTTCTGAGCACATGGCTGCTCTCGGTTCACTCTAGGGGCCAGGGCGGCCCCCCGCAGGCCCCATCCTCGCTCGGGCTCCGTGGCAACAGCCACCGCCCGCTCTGAAAAGAGCCAATTTCCACAATGCACAGTCCGTTTCACTCAAGGGGAAATCACATTTCCCTGCAAAAGCCTTAGGCAGCGAGTGCCACACTTCGGAAGCCTGGCGGGCTGCCGCCTCATCACAGATGGGGAGACATGCCAGTCCCCCAAACTTCTTTCCCACCTCCCCCACCCCACACATGCATGCAATGTCCCACATCTACTTCAGTCCAAACCCCAAGAAACCTCCATCAAGTCTCCCAATAGTCTAGTATCATTGTAGAAAACACCTTATCAGGAGGTAGAGTCAAATCCCAGCTCTGAGGCTTGTTTCCCCTGCCTCAGTTTTCTACTCTGGAGAATAAGGAAGTCAGACTACATAATCTCTAAAGCCCTTTCCAGCTCTAAATCGCCATTCCCTCTTTCTAGGCCTGTTTCCTCATCTGAAGAATGAGAAAGTCAGACTAGGTAGTCTCCAAAGTCCTTTCCAGTTCTAAAATCCCTAATCCTAGTCATTCCTCTTCCCTTTCTTTTTTTTAGGTTTTTGGCAAGGCAATGGGGTTAAGTGGCTTGCCCAAGGCCACACAGCTGGGTAATCATTAAGTGTCTGAGACCGGATCTGAACCAGGTACTCCTGACTCCAGGGCTAGTGCTCTATCCACTGTTCCACCCAGCCACCCATGTCATTCCTCTTTCTATGCCTCAGTTTCTTCATCTGAAGGATGAAGGCATTGGAGAAGATATAGTCTAAAATCCTTTCCAGCTCTAAATCTCTAATCCTAGTCATTTCCCTTTCTATGCCTCAGTTTCCTCACCTGGAGAATAAAGGCATCAGATTAGATAGTCTCTCAAATCTTTTCCAGGTCTAAAATCTGTAATCCTATGTTCTTAAATCATTTCTCTGTCCCTCAGTTTCTTCCACTGTAAAATGAAGCAATTAGAAGAAATGTCCCTTAAGGTTCTTTGAAGTATCAAGTCCAAGAATCTATGACCTAGGATCTGAGTATAAAACAGGTCCTAGAGTCAACAGGGAAGCCCTGGAGGATTCAAATGAATAAAGGAAAGAACATGTTCTGGAGAATGCTTGCTTGGATCCTTGTGACACCCCCCCTCTTCTTCCAAGATACTGTATAGCAACTGAGGTGCTATCTCTTCTGGCTCCCTGATACTAGCCTTTGGAGAGAACCCATGATGTGCACAGAGCCAGGTTGGGAGAAGATGGGGAGTTGTACCTTGACTTGAAAGAATTAATTCTAGTCCCAACCTCCCTCTACCTTCCTGGTACTCAGATCCCCCACTTTCCTACTATATGCAATCATGGAAGACTAGGAGAGTAAAACAGAGAGAAAGGGCAAAGTTTCCTGAGGAAAGAAAAAGCTGTAGAGATATTGCCTAGAGAATTGTTTTTAAGCACAGTAAATCTATACATAGGATGAAAGGTGGCAAAGACCTCAGAAGTCACCAGGCTCAATTCCTTCACTTTATAGATGAGAAAATACCTCCAAAGGTCATAGGGTAATAAATCTAGGTCTGGGACTTTTGAAGCCATCAGGTATAATCCAATCCTCATGTTATATATGGAAGAAACTGAGGCTGTCAGAGGGAAAATGACTTTGCAAGATCATTTAGTAGCAGATCCAGCAGCTCAATCTAGGTCCATTAACTCAGTTAGGTGTCATGGAGAATAGAGTGATAGTCCTGGAGTCAGGAAGACCTGGCTTCAAATCTGATCTCAGACTCTTCCTAACTGTATAACCCTGGGTGAGTCAATTAACCTGATTCTCTCAGTTTTCTCACCTGAAAAAAATGGGGTTAATAATAGTGCCTGTCTCACAATGGTTGCTATGAGGAATAGGTGACATATTTGTAAAATGCTTAGCTGGAATACAGCAAGCATTTTAGAAATGTTTGTTCCCTTCCCTCCACATCCAGAACTCTTTGGCACTGCCTAAGCCCTTTTCCCACTGCCCTTGGGGTGGGGCAAAGTAGGGGGGAAACACTTTTCTTCTTGATGGATGAAAGGAGATAGAGAAGTGAAAGGACACTCCTCAGGTGACTCCAAAAACAAGAAAGAATAAGGAAGACAGTCCAGAAGCTTGGGTCCAGCCTCCTAGCTCCTCACCATCCTTCAGCCTGGTCCTCATCTGCCCCCAGATCTGGGGCCTTTCTGGGCAGTCCAGGACTATGCCCTCCACTCTGGCCAAATACCTTAAGTGTCTTTAGGAAACAAACTCTGGGCAAGAGGAAAACCGAGAATGGGCAGGCAGTCATGAGAAGTAGAAGACAAAGAAAGTGAAGGAGAAAAAGAGAAGAGGAGGGAAAGTGTTTTTATTAGGAAGGGGACCTTTCTTTCTCATTCTTTTTTTTTTTAGGTTTTTGCAAGGCAAATGGGGTTAAGTGGCTTGCCCAAGGCCACACAGCTAGGTAATTATGAAGTGTCTGAGACCGGATTTGAACCCCAAGTACTCCTGACTCCAAGGCCAGTGCTTTATCCACTACACCACCTAGCCGCCCCTCTTTCTCATTCTTTAGAATGAAAGCCTTTTCCAACATATGGGCAAGAAGACAAAACATGATGTCTCTTGACAGACAGAAGGGCAGTTATTTTCTCAAGGAACATAAATCCTTTATAAACCTAAAAGGCTGGAGGACTGAAGCGTTACAGATGAAGAGAGACCCTGGGCCACTGTCCTAGAATAGTGACAGATTAAAGCAGAGTTATAACCATGTCAACAATGTCTCCTGCTCTAAGTCACAGACTTATGGGTTCCTCAATTTAAAACTGTAAGGAACTGCAGAAGCATCCAATTCAATCCTCTCCTTTTTACAGATGAGAAAACTGAGGCAGAGCTGGAATCCAGACACTAGCTCCCTTGGGCAAAATCCAACCTGGCTTATCTGCTCCAGCATAGATAAGGCAGAGAACCGGGACCCAGTATCACCAGAATGGGTGCTGTGGAGTGTCCTGGGCAACTGAAATTGTCCAGAGATTTTTAAACCCTTCCCCAAATTGTCCAAATAATGCTTTGAAATTCTTCACTTATTAAGATAATTGAGGAAGGAAAGGGAAATGGAACTGATGGGAATGGAAGAATAAAGATTGGAACTGTTGATGGCCAGGGACTCATTAAGATCATAGCTCCAGGGTCAGAAGGGCCCTGAGAGGCTTAGATCTCTACTTGGTCCAAGAGGAAACCAAAACTCAGAGAGATTAAGAGATTTGTCATCAGAGTAAGAGAAGGAAAGACCCTCAGAAGTCCTGGAGACTAACCTTTTCACCTTACAGCTGAGGTAGCCCATAGTGGTTAAGGGAGGGAGGCACATAAACCTAGCCTAGCCTAGCCCCATCATTTTACAGATAAAGAAGCTGAGGTCATGGAGGTAAAGTACCTTTCCCAAGGTCACACATCTAATAAATGCCAAAAGCAGAATTTGAAACCAGATTCTAATTTCAGGGTCAGTGGATTCCTGGTAGATTCTAATTGTCTCCATTGTACTTTAACATTCTTCAGATAGCAGGAGAAGGGCATGCAATGCAAAGCAAGGAAACATTAGGACCAAAAGAGTTTTCCCTCAAACCCTAGAGAACATTCAGAGACAGCCTTGACCTGTATCAGAAAATTTGTATTTGTGTTTGGGGGAGGGAGAAGCAATGTATGAACAGGAGGAAAAGGAGAATGCTGGAGAACGTGGGGGGGGGGGAGTTTGAGGAGCTGTATATTAGGGAGGGCTTATTCCACCCCTCCCCTCCCCAGGGACTCCATAGGAAGAGTGGAGGTGTCTTAGTGAGAGACAAGGACAAAAGTTCCTGGCAACTAAGTTGGGGAGGTCCAGATCCCAAACTATGGTGGAGGATTCCTCCCTCTCCCAGGAGGCAAGGTCCCCAGGACTTAATGAGGGAGGTAGTCTTAGAAAATGAGGACCATTCCATATTCCTGTATGACAGAGCCAACAGTTAGGAGCAGCAGCCCTATGCGGAGTCTAAAGCAGACTTCCCAGCTCTCCTCTCCTCTTTTCCTCTCCTCTCCTCTCTTCTCTCTCCTTCCTTTCTCTACTTCTCTCCAGCTCTCTGTCTCTCTCTCCCTCTCTCTTTCAATCTGTCTCTACCTCTCCTTCTTCCCATCTCTGTCTCTCCCTGATGCATCTGTCCATGAGACATTTCACCTCTGGTGTCCCTCCAGTCCCATTACCCTAATTATCATAGCCTTCCATGAGTTTCTCCTTTCTAAAAACAGACACAGAGACTCTCAGGGTGAAGGCTCCTCCGAGGCCATCTAAGGCAGCCCAAGCCTGAGTGAGTCTCCTCTAATACACAATGGCCATTTGCATGATGATTTTCAAAGAGGGGGAAGCCACGGCCTCCAGAGGCAGACAGTCAGATTTGCTTAAACTGGACTTGGGAGTCCCTCTCCCCCAGTCCTCTCTCTGGCCAATTGTCTCAGAATGATCAGGCTAATGTGAAAAGAAGGGGACTGGAAGTGAGCAGGGTTGCTCCATCAGAGGCAGAGTCCTTAGAGATGTGCTTGCAATATCAAGGCCTCCATACTCTTAACCAAAGGCAAGGTCTGTCCTGGGATTATGACACGAGCAGTCTTCTGGGACATGATGCATCCCAGAAGTAGGACTAGGAAGAATCAAACCAGGCTTTCTGGCATGGTGCTGACATCTGATGGAGAGAAGCTCACTACAACCTTGTAACAGTTCGGTTCTTCACCACATCTTCTGCTTTGCCCCATCTTCCCAGTGCAACCCACCCAAGCCATCATCTCTAGGACCCCATTGAAATGACAACTTTCCCTCCCAACCCTGAAAAGAGCAAGAGCTGGGAATGCCTCCCCGATCTCATCAAAATTAGAATGGAAAAACAGGGAAGTCCAGGGACCCGAGTTCAGATTCCAGCTCTGCTCCCATCTTTGCGACATAGATAAGTCACTTATCTTCCCTCATCTGTAAAATGGGGGAGTTGGATCTCTGAGTTCTCTTCTAGTTTTAAAATTCTGGTCCCAAGGTAGACTGTTCTCTATGCTGCAGTCAACTCAATGGTTTTTGTCCTTGAGAAAAAATTCCAAGTTATGGTTCTGTTACAGGTCCCTCCTACCACCCCTCCCTCCCTAAACTTGAGGGTTCCTAACCCTGGAGCCTACCCCTTACTCCTTTTCTCCCATGCTCCCTTCATATGCCCTCTCCACTCCCTCCTCATTCTCCTCTCCCCTCCCACATCTATTCCCATGCCCAGGTCCCCCATCTCTCTTCTTTCCCATGCCCACCTCCCCCATCCCTCCTCTTTCTCACACTTACTCCCCTCCCACGCCCTCTTCCCAGGCACACTTCTCCCCATCCCTCTTCCTTCTCCCACTCACTTGCTCCTGTGATGCTTACTTTCCCAAGATCACCTTCCTTCTCATTCATGCCTTCCTCCATCCTGCCTTCCCCTGCACATTCTTCCCAGGTCTCCTCAGCTCATAATCTCTTTCCCAAGGACTATCTCTCATCTCCCACCACCTTGTAGTCCCCTGCTCCCTCTTTCCTTCCCCCCATCCTCACAAAGGCAAGGTACACATATTCTTTTGCCTCTTTCCTCACTTCTAGAAGCAATTTGGGGGAAGTAATAGCTGAACTTTTCACTTTGAGCTTTGAGGGCTGTGGACCCTTGGGAGGGGAAAAAAACCTGCTGATTCCTCTTTCATAGTCAACTTTAAAGATAGTTCATTGTAAAGCATCCTTTACCACAGCGACCCATCATAACTTCAGCAAAAACAAAATGCAGTTTCCTGAATGTCAACACACATCTACCCAGGAGAGAGGTTCTTGTACTAGTTATGAGTATAGAATGCTCCTGAGAAAGGGTTCTGACCCATTGGAGCAGGAATCATTTGTGCTTCTCTGAGTACTGAGCAAAGATCCCAAAGCACCCTTTGGGTGGCAATTACCACTGAACCCCTGTAAAGGCAGAGGGATTTTTCACACTCCATTGGGAGAATTTAGAAACCAGAAAGGGTAAGAGAGATTCCTAGTCCTCAAGTAAATCTATGGCATAATGGGGCATGAGTGTTCCACCAACTAGCTCAGAGCTAGGGTACAGTCCTTTCTCTGAAGGGTAAGTCTCTCCTTGATAGGTGTCATTGTGCTTGTATTTGTGTATGTGTGTGTGTGTGTGTGTGTGTGACACTGTGTTACAGTTCCCCACCACCAAAAGAGACTTGGAGGCCATACAACAGGTTCTCAGCATTAGGAGGGAGCCCACTTGGCGTCTTGTAAAATAGCACCCCTGCCTTCTACAAGCCTACTGGTCATTTCCTTTAACCTGAGCCTAGATGGGTGGGCCAAAACCCTTGCTCCTGGTCCCCGGCTCATTTGCTAACTGTGAAGCTCGGGGATTGAAGCTTCAATCCTTGAGGCTGAACCATCTGGGCAGATTCCATAGAGCCATGCCTCTCCTCCAAGAACCCATGAACCTCTCATTGCTGCCAAGACAGATTGACTGGCATTCTCTAATCCTCTCCCTCAGCAGTAGAAGCCCTGAGGCATGGCTGAAAACTTCTGTTCATTCACTCTAGTTGAAGCCTGATGGGAACACAATGGTTGTTATGAAATCACCAGATCAGTTCTTCTCTTTTCCCTTTTTACTCAGTACCTCTCATTGGGAGCTTTAGAGATTAAGAAAAGTCCTTCTGGGGGTAGCTGGGTTGCACAGTGGATAGAGCACTGGCCCTGGAGTCAGGAGGACCTGAGTTCAAATCCAGCCTCAGACACTTAATAATGACCTAGCTGTGTGACCTTAGGCACATCACTTAACCCCATTGCCTTGTGAAAACCAAAAAAGAAAAAAAGAAAAGATTTAGAACTGGCAGGGACCGATCCTTTACCTTTCTAAATAAGAATACTGAGAGTTCTGGATCCCTCAGAATAAGTGACTCAACCAGGATTCTCTTTGACTCTCAGTCCAGAATTCATTTCACATAGTAGCATCTTCAGAACAGAAACATGTCTGTTAATCAAAAACCCTCTTAGGATCTTTGATCCCTTATTCAGGGTGCTAGTGGAGGATTCCATAAGTGCCCAGAGCCTTTTTCTGGGTATTGGTGGTTTCTCCTTTTGCATTTTATGGTTAATCACTGTTTCTTCTCCATTTCAATCAAGTGGCTCTTTGTCTCCCATAATCTCCCCAACTCCCTCAGAAAATATGAGAAAATTCTCTCAGGAGCCTTCTTAGAAGACTGGCCCAACACCTTCCCCAGCCAATCCAGAAGTCCGAAACAAAGAAGAATGTTTTATTGACTGATGTGGTTGGCAGGAGGGTTTGAGTGGTATGTGTGTGTATATGTGTGTGTTGTGTGTGTGTGTGTGTGTTTAGAGAAGCGTCAAGGAGGGAAGTCCTGCTGCCACAGGGAGATAATTCATAAGGAGATAAAGGTCTAGGGATGGAAAGAGGGATCAAACTCTGGCTGAGTTTCATTTACAGTATTTACAGACAGGTCCAATGGGACACCCACCCCACCCACCACCAGACTGGGAGGGCATCTCCTCCCCAAGTTGGCCAGTCCTCAGAGAGATGTCTCCCACATGATACATTTGAATTTAGGAAGGGGCATGTCATTTAGGGATGAGTATCAGTCTAGGGAAATGAATCCCAAATGATTTCTGTCTCCCCCTACACCATGCGTGTTTGACCAGAAGAGACCAAGTGTCTGGGGGACTACTGGAGAAGCTTCTGGCCCATTCCTTTCGCAGCCTGTATCAGACCTGTGACAGGCCCGGCTGCTGGCATCTGTCAGGGGAAGGATCCATGAGAAGAATACCTCATAGAACTCTTTGCTTTTCAAAGAACTTTCACTTCAACAGAAAGAATAAGGTCAATGAAGAGCCCAAGGGTCCAATCAAAAGTGTCCCTCAGCCCATGCCTATGAAATAAGGAATAAGGGGAGCCCAAGGAGATGAAGAGAGGAGAAAAATAGCACACCTCTCCTCCCTGACCCTCTCCAGGAAAAGACAGGGTAGGAGAGAGAGAGATGGGGAAGTCATTGGGAGGAGGATCCGCATCAGGGGAAGGAGGTGGGAGTGGAGTGAATGTGTCTGCAGAGTACACCATTATGCAAGATAGCATCACAATGAGTACAAAGCCAAGGGGAAGTCAAATCTAGACCCCTCCCACCCCACACCTGCCAAGGACCCATCTTTCCACAACCTCTTGCCTTCCCCTTCCCATCATCTCTCCTTTAATGGGGAGAAAGCCACAGTCCACAGTGTCTTTTTCTCTAAATATGTCTCTTTTTTTAAAAAAATGGGATGGTTTCCTTTCTCCAGGACTCCTGTCTCGTATTAAGGAGTCTTGGGGGACAGCTGGGCCTTCCCCAAGGTCATTGTGTCTTTCATGTTTCATTAAATTAACCACACAGGGAGTTGAAATGTTGGACTTGTGGTTATTTTTTCATGTAATAAATAAAGATTCCTTTGTGTGACTTCCTGGGGCCTGTCCCAGCCCGAATCCTCCTGCTGGCCATACGGTCACTCCCGCTGTCCCCATGGTAACTACAGGTGGTCAAAGGCTGAAGCGGTGGTGGGAGGTGCGTTCGCCCTTGAGGTGGAACTGTAATAATATGGGGAACCTGGACAAGTTAAAAGAAATAACAATACTGCTGGTCAGAAGAGAGAATTGTACCAGAGCCTTCCCTGCATCTGCTGACCTTTAAGACAGCTGAAGTTAAACATTTACCCCCCTCCTATCTGATCATCAAAGATTAACTCCTCTCTCCTCTTATTTCTTCTTCTTCCCAGGCCTAACCACTGAGTTGCTGGTAAGGGTGGGAATGTCTTTCTTTTTTTCTTCTTTGTTTTTCTTTTTCTTTTTAGAGAACTTTGACTTTCTACACTCTCCTCTGAGGAAAGACCACATCTGAAATTCAGAAGAACTAATAGAAAAATGGTGAACACACATCTGGATGATATTGCTTGGGCAGTGGTCATCAAGGGCCTTGAAGACAAGGCCCTAACTAGACAATAGTAGGGCAAGAATAAGGGTTGAATTTATAGGACATTTCTTCGAGGATCCAGCTGACTGCTAATATGGACAGCCCTGAGAATAACAGTGGAAATTTCCCTGATGAGCCATCAGGTTAAGATGGGGCAACTTCTAGACTATCAGAGCTGGGAGAGATTTTTAGGTTGAACTCTGTCATTTTGCAGATGAGGAAACTGAAGTCCAGATGGAGTGAATGAGTTGGAACTTGAACCCATGCCTTCTGACTCCCAAGTCCAGTGTTCTCACCATGTTATTTTCCCTCTTTCTGTTTCTCTCAACACCCACACCTCTCTTTCTTGACTACCTAATCCACTATTTGTCCCCAAATCTTTAAACTGAACATTAGAAACAAGAGGAATTGTGGAAACTGATCAATGACTTTTTCAATCCTGGTGCTTTCTACAACTCCCAGAATCCTAGTAATAGCTGGGAATTGTGGGAAGGGATGGAAAGAAGCAGAGGGGACAGATTTAGCCAGGATCTACTCTTCTACCTGAGATGGCTAAGGCACCAAAGCCTTGGGGGTTCCGATAAAGAACAATCTCCATTAGTAAACCATTGATGGAAGGGCTTCAAGATAAGATGTCTTCACCTATTGCATCACCCCAAGGCCTAGACCCCAGGGACAGTGTAACAGTGAAGCCTTCCTTCATCCCACACAACTAATCCCATCACTCCTGGGTTCTGCTGCCAGCAGAAGCAGACAGAAGATCTGGAATATTCTCCTCCATTTCAACAGACAATGTCTTCTCCTGGCGCCCAATGAACTTTAAGACCAAAGGCTAGGAAAGGAGGAAAGTAAGAGAGGAACCCATGAATGACTTGGCAGATATAAAATTATTCAGACATGGGTGCTCTCCTCCTTTACTATATGTGCATTTTTTTTATTTTCATAGGTATTTTGTACATACTAAGGATAGGAATAGAGGGAAGGTATGTGACTTCCTTGGTGTAGAGAACTGCTGGATGAAGATACTCCCTCTTCTGACAGCAGATCTCCATTTTCTCTTCAACTTAGAGTCTTAGAGAATTGACTAAGGCAACAAGGAAGGACTTGACTGACCCAGGACCACTAGGTGTCACAGTAGATAGTGAAGCAAACCTAAGTCAAGAAGATCTGAGTTCAAATCCAATCTCAGACACTTCCTAGCTGTGTGATCCTGGGCAAGCCTTAGTTTCCTCATCTGTAACATGGAGGTAATGATGGAACCTAATTCCCTGAGCTGTTGAGAGGATCAAATGCGATAATCATTGTAAAGTGCATAACAGTCGGAATCATTATCATTATTATGATTAAATCAGGTTGCCTAAAAATACATGGATATATGCATATACATATGCAAATATAAAAGTGGATATGAACTTATATAAATTGCATATATTTTATATACTATATGACAGTATATATATACTTTATAAACTAACACAAAGTATATAAATACACATATATATGCATATAATATGAATGTGATACACATGTGCATGTATATTACATGTGTGGATATAGAAGTGGATGACTACTTATTTGTAGACTTATTGTCTTCCTCAATGGAAAGGAAGTTCTTGGAGGGTTGATGCTAAGAGCTGGTTCATCATGATCCCTATATCCCTAGCATCTCTCTCAGAGCTCAACACGTAATAGCTATTATTAGAAACTTATTGGTTGACTAATGGATGCTGCTTCAGGGGAGGGACTCTGACTCCTTCCCTTCATATCATTGGGTGTCTTGAGTCTAGCTCATGCCAGGAGGGAAAACCCAATGACAGTCAATCTGACCCCTTCCCTAACTCTCCCCTCTCTGCTCAACCATCCCTACATACTGCCCTCCCTGCCCTAGGACAGGAGCCCTGGTTGGTTGGCCCCGGAGAAGGACACTTACTCAGCAGGCTGGAGTTGGGGAAGCGCCAGGCCTCGCTGTAGGAGGAGTAGGGGGAATGACCATAGGCATTTCCAGAGTAGTCGCTTCCTGCTGGCATAAGACAGAAGAAGAAAGGCCTGTGAGGCATCTAGCTTGGGTGGGGCAGAGGGTGAAAGTAAGGGTGGCTGAGTCCCAAGGAACAGGACAAGAATTCAAAACAGATATGGAGTCTGGGTTCAAATCCCATCTCAGATGCTTTCTAGCTGCGTGACCTTGGACAAGTCATTTGACCTCTGTTTCCTTGTCTGTAAAATGAAGGGACTAGATTCAATGACCTTTCTAGTCCTAATTCTGAGATTCTATGAGCAGAGGGAGCAGAGATGACTGGAAGCTCCCTCTGGGAAGCTTGGGGGGGGGGGGGCAAAGGAAGAAAGAGGTATCAGCCACCTAAATGGAACTTCAGTTTCCTCAGCCATAAGATAAAATCACGTCTAAAATCACTCCAGAGGAGGCTCTCCATCCTCTTTCCAAATTTAAAGTTGGTTTTTTTTTAATTCAGTCCCAGAAGTGGTTTTTCTCAAAGGAGATGCAATCTAAATTTGGGGATGAAATGACAAAGGTTGAGGCTTGATTATGAGTGGAAGGAATGGGAGAAGTCAAAAAATTTTAGAGCTGGAAGAGACAGATAATAAATGATCTTGTCCAGTCCATTCTGGTCCCATTCCCCTTTTACAGATGAGAGAATGGAGCTCAGAGTAAAAGGCAAGACCAGAATCCAGGACCCTGGAATCTCAGTCCTATAGGAATTTCATATATATATATATACATATATATATACATATATATATATGTATATATATATGTATGTGTGTGTGTGTGTGTATGTATATATATATATATAATCAAATTTTATATTATATATATATATTAAATATATAAATTTAAAGCTAAGAAGAGAGCATGGTCTACCTTCCTTATACAAATGAAGAAACTGAAGTTCAGAGGTATCAAGGGACTTGCTCAGGTTCACTCAGCAACTAATAAATGTCTTCATTAGAATTTGAAACCAGGTCTTCCAGACTCCAAGTTTGTCATTCCATCCACTACATCTTTCCCCAAGGCAGGAGGAAGAACTTTTAGACTAAACCCTTGGAAGTTCTGGCATGCCTTGGAATGGTTGTCCCAGATTTCATCAATGAAGGTGTACCTCAGTGAAAGCAGACTCAATATAGGAGAATTTCATAGATTTGGAAAAGACATTGGAAGTCATTCCATCTAACAGATGAGGAACCTGAGGCCCAGAAGGACCATAGAGACATCTAGGACCACCCCATGGTTTTACAGATGAGGAAACTGAGGTCTGCATGGCTGAGATTTCAGTTCTAGACCTCTCCCCAAGTCTTTAATTCATCAGAAATTCAGGAAGAGGAGGTAAAGGCAGAAGAGATGCATGGCATCAGAACTAGAAGATATATTAGAAAAGTCATTTAATACAATCTCCACTTATTTTACAGATGAAGAAACTGAGGCACAGGAAAGTTAAGTGATTTGCCAAAGATAAAATAAGGGAAAGCAGTGCAGCAGGCACCCAAAGCAATGGCCTTGGCCCTCACCCAGTTGTTGGCTTCATTCACATGGTGCCAAGGTAAATAATGGCCTTTTCACCAAATGCTTTGAGTTGGGGAGAGGGAGGAGAAGTTGGATTTCCTTGACTTGTGGAACTTCCATTGCACATGATCCTTCCATTAATGGAGGTCAACAGCTTGCTTGTAATATGTAGCCTTATGAAATTGCTCAGGACTCTAGAGTAGCACCATGGAGAGAGCACTACTTCTGGAATCTGAGACCCTCAGTTGAAAGCCTACAGGTAATGCTTGGTATGACCTTGGACCTCAGTTTACTCTTCTGTTAAGTAGGATGAAAGGACAAAAGAACTGCCTCTGAGTTCCCTCCTAGTCCTAATTCTGTAAAGTCAAATGACTTAAATAAAGTCATGAGCGATATATGTCAGAAGAAGGACCTGAATCTGGTTCTGTTGACAAGGCCAGTGCTCTAGTACCTATTTTGTTCTCACTCTCAAGCAGAACTGGATGGGCATTCAAGGCTCCTAGGTGGTATAGTGAATACCTTGGGTCTCAAACTTTTCCCAGCTGGGTGACCCTGGACAAGTCCCTTTACCGATGTTTGCCTCAGTTTCCTTAACTGTAAAATGGAGATAATCATATCTCCTACCTCAAAGAGTTGTGAAGATCAAAGTAAAGTGTTCAATACAATGCCTAGTACCATAGTAGGAGCTTTAAAATGCCTGTCCCCTCTCCCTGCCTCAGGGAATGCCTTTCTGTGAAAAAATCTGAACTAGGAATTCAATTGAATTATTTGGAGGAAGGATGGACCCAATTATGTTGTAGCTCAAGTCTGTGTTTTCTAGAAGGATCCTTGAAACCACATTTAGGTGTGATTTAATTTCCCACAGTTGGCTATGTGAGTAAAGCAGAAAGAAGGCTGAACTGAATCAAAGGTCCTGAGTTCAAGTCTTGGCTTTATCTCTTGTTGCTGTGTGATCTTGGGCAATTCACTGAATCCCTCTGAGTCTTATCAGGACATGATGGGGTTGACCTCGATGACCTCAAAGGTCCCTTCTAGCTAGAACTTTGCACCAATGGACTTGTCAGGAGCTCATCCATCTGCCAGATGACATCTAGATAGGCCACACCCAGAATGATGTGGACACACACAGAGCACCTCTGAGAGTTAGGACTGCTTCTGTCTTTGTCCTGGTAAACCCAGCTCCTAGTAGTGCCTAGAATACAGTTGGCACTTAATGAATGCTTACTGATTGTTCTCTTTGTTTTTTTAAACTCTTGTACCTGTAGTTAAGGCTCCTTGGAGATATTATGCAAACAGGTCAGGAATGGACTTTTCCCTTATGGGTTCAAGGTTGGACCCTTGACTCCCCAGTACCCTAGCCAATAACTCACCTACTTAGCCCCAGGTGCCCCCCACCTTTCCCCCTTGGCCAGGCCTGAAGAGTGATTCATAATTAAGAGAAAAACACTAGGCTTCCACCTCCTCCTCTTCCTTCTCCAAGCAAGCTGCAGAGGAGTGGGGGAGTGAGAAGCAGGGGGGCCACCGGAGCCCTGGATTGTGGAGAGGCCCCATTATCCACACTCTTAAAAAAATAACCGAATCTTTTCCTTTTTTATCTTGACCAATCTCATTTCACGCTCCAAGAGAGGAAGGGAGGGAGGGAGGGAGGGAGGGAGGCCTGGGCCAGGACGAAGAGAGGAGTCAGTGTTCTGTATTTGCAACGGTGCATTAACCACATCGCCACGGTAACGGGCAGCAACAAGTGCCAGCTCAGCAGGTTCCCAGGGACAGCGCAGCCTCCTTCCCTCCCTCCCTGCCTGCCTCCTCCCTTCTCTCTCTCTCTCTCTCTCTCTCTCTCTCTGTGTGTGTGTGTCTGTCTGTCTCTCTCTGTCTCTCTGTCTCATTGTCTCTGTGTGTCTGTGTGTGTGTGTGTGTGTATGTGTGTGTCTCTTTCTCTGTCTCTCTGTCTCTCCTGTTCTTTCTGGCTCTCTCATTCTCTCTGTGCCTTTCTTTCTCCCTGTCTCTGTCTCCATTTTTCTATGTGTCTCTGTTTTTTCTCTCTCTTCACTTCACTCCTTCCTCCCTTCTTCTCTCTCTTCTCTCCTCACTCTTTCTGTCTCTATGCTTTTGTCTCTCTGTTTCTTTTTATCTCTCTTTTCAATCTTTTTCTCTTTGTTTTCTCCTCTCTCTCCTCTATCTTTCTCTCTGTGTATGTCTCTTCCTCTTTGTCTCTATCTCTCTCACTCTTTCTCTCCTTCCTCTCTCCTCTCTCCCCTCTCTTCTTTCTTCTCTCTGTCTCTATTTCTCTATTTCTATCTGTATGTCTCTCTCTCTCTACCTCTCTGTCTCTGACTCATTTCACTCACTCACTCCTTTCTTTTCTCTGCCTGTCAGTCTCACTCTTTTTCTTTTTCTCAGTCTCTTTCTCTTCTCTCTCCTTTTCTGTCTCTCTTTTATGTCTTTCTCTATTTCTATTTCTCTATCTCTATATCTGTGCATGTCTCTAACTCTCTCTCTTCTTTCTCTCTATCTCTTTATCTCTGTAAATGTCTCTTCCTCTCTCTGCCTGTCACTCTCTTTCTCACTTCTTTCTCTCTCCTCTCTTCTTTCTCTATCTCTATTTCTCCATCTCTACTTCTGTGTCTCTCTATCTCACTTTCTCTCTCATACTCTTTTCTTTCTTTCTCTCTGTCTCTCCTCTCTGCCTCTCTCTGTCTCTGTCTCACTCTTTTTCTCTTTCTCTCTTTGTCTCTCTCTATTTCTCCTCTCTCTTTCTCTTCTTTCTCTCTCTTTATTTCTATTTCTCCATCTCTTGTATATCTCTCTTTCCTTCTGCCTCTGTCTCACTGTTTCTCTTTTCTCTTTTTCTTCCTCTATTTGTCTCTCAGACTCTCTCTTTCTTCCCTTTCTCTGTTTATCTCTCTCTCTCTCTCTCTCTCTCTCTCTCTCTCTCTCTCTCTCTCTCTCTCTCTCTCTCTCTCTCTCTCTCCCCCGGACCTGCCTCAGCATAGGGCACCAAGGGCACACAGCCAGCAAAAAATTAACTCTTGTCTGGTGAGGAAAAAGAGTGAGGGAGGAGTAAGTTAATGAGCAATGGTTTGGGGGGGGGGGGGCAGGAGATTCAACACTGTGTATAAAGCAGATGCAGTCTCAGGAGACCTCTCTCTCTCTCTCTCTCTCTCTCTCTCTCTCTCTCTCTCTCTCTCTCTCTCTCTCTTTCTTTATCTCCCTCCCTTCCTCCTCTTCCTCCTCTCTACCTCCTTCTCTCCTCTTTTCCTCTCCACATAAAGCACTTTCATTTCCCCCACCCCATCTCTAGAGGCAGAGGGACACTTTTCAGTCTGCCAGATGCCCATCTAATTCTAATATATTCCATAGTATAACATTTTCCTTGTATTTTCAAATATAAATATATGTATATTCTCAAATATATATACACACATATATGTGCATAAATATATATATATATACACATATATATGTATATATTGTATATATTCTCCAGGTGACTAAAATAGAAACCAGAGAGCTCTCTCCAGCACTTCTCTCTGACAGAGTGCCCTGGGGTGGGGGTGGGGGTGGGGGGGACAGTGAGGCCAGCCAGGCATTCCCTTCCAGTGTCTAGTCCTCAGACAAGAAGCACAGGGTAGAAGGAGAGAAGAGAGACCTGCCATCACTCTCCTCATACCTCCAGACTCCAAAATAGGTGGTGATCACCATTGACCTTGAGGGACACCCAGTTGCTCAGGAGACAGGATGAAGGTACTTTTTAAAGGTCGTATATTAAAATCTATAAGGGACTTTGGTGCTCATCTAGTCATAGCAATATAGATCTCAAACCAGAACATGCTTATTCTACAGGTAAGTAAACTGTGGTCCAAAAAGTTTAAGTAAGTCCCAGAAGTAGCCCTTAGGAGAGCTGAGATTTATGTAATCATAGTTTCAGAGCTAAAATGGACTTTAAAGATCCTAGGATCATCATAGGATTATAGCTTTAAGCCAAAGAGGATCTCACAGGTCATTTATTCATTCAATCATAGATTTACAGCTGGAAGGGACTTAGAAGTCAGAGAATGCCTCTATTTTGCAGATATGGAAATTGAGACCCAGAGAGATAAAATAACCTGCCTAAGGTCACACAGATCATAAATGGCAGAACCAGGAGTCAAATGAATGTCCTCTAATTGAAAATCCATCTTTCGTCCTAGCATGCCTTGCTGATCTGAGTCCCCCCATGCACTCCCAGCTCTAAATTCAAGATTCCTCCACTGCACCAAGACTGGCCTTAATAATGAGAGCTTGTGCAGATCAGGAAAGATTGCAAGTCAGCTCTTGTGAGATGCCAGGGAGCTGGGAGCTAGAGATAGGACAACCCAGCTCCCTTTATGATGCCAGATCCTAATTTGGAGTTGGGCATAAACTTGGAAAGGGCAAAATAGAGCACAAAGAGCTAAAACTGCCTGAAGAGGAAAAGCAGCTTGTCTTCCAAAGGAGACAAATTCTGGGACTGCCTTATAGTGCTCTTTGCTAACTCAGAGCCCAGGAACCATTTCTCCACTTCCAACCATCATCTACTCATGGTAGGGTCCCCTCCCTCATAGCCCTAGAGCCCTGATTCCCAGTCATTCTCCCTACCTGCCACCATGCCGGCAATGGCAGAAGAGGCATAACTGCCCTGGCCACTGGTGGGGATGTGGGGTGGATATCCAGGCAGTGTGGGTCCCACCATCTCCCGTCCTGGGGGGAAAAAAGGAAGCCACCATCAGCAAAAGATTCAACTTTTGTCATCTCCTCCTCTGGAGAAGTCCAGAGTCTCTTCTGTGGGTCAAATGTCCCTCACCCCTTTCTCTTCTCCAAATTCCACTTAAGATGCTTCCTCCATGAAACCCACTCTGACTGCTACAACCACCACTGAGGTCTCTCTTCTCTGAACTGGTCCAGTTCATAAAGTCTACAATCATCATTTAGTAACTGCTTTCACACTGTTCTCTAATAACATCTTGAACACTGGTTTAATTTCACCAAGGAGATGGTAAACTTCAGGAGGGTAGAAGCTTCTCTCTCTAGTCTTCATAATTTCTAGTATGATGCCAAGGATACAGATGACCCTCAATTAATCAACAAATATTTATGAAGCAATGTCTATTTGCCAGTCACTGTATTAAGTTAAAGGAATACAAAGACAAAAAATGAAGAAGCCTTGGGAAGTGACAGGGTGATATAGATTGCTTCACTTGTTGGGTTTCCCAATACATACCTATCACAGAGCCTGCTATATAGAATACACATTGATTGTTGATTGATCCAAGGATATAAGATCCAAGGATATAAAAACAAAATGATTAGGAATGGAGGGACACAAAATGAAAGGTTTCATGAAGAGAGAAATACTTAAGCTGAATTTTGAAGGAAATGAGGGATTCTAAGAAGCAAAGAAAAGGAGTGAGGGAATTCCAGGCAATTTAATGACCCTAAACTCATACACTCCCAAGTTTCTAGACTGAGCTGTGGGTCCCTTGGAATAGGCAGAAGCAGACAGTGACTTGGTGAGGTAAGAGTAGACCTCAGCATCTGGGTGGTAACACCGGTCTGCTGGTTCACCACCCTCCATCATGGGGATTTTGGAATTTACACACAGCCAGGAATGGCTCACTTAATCCTGTGCCCCAATGAAACTATGAATTGGATCCCAAAAAACGTACATCTGTTTCTGAATCATTGGAAATAATAACTAATTGGAACGTGCTTTATAAACTTTAAAGACAATAGAAAGTGAGAATTGTATTATCATCAATATCATCATCATCATTTTTTATTATTTTAGAGATTTTTAATAGCAACTATTGGCCTTCACAAAAAGATACAGAATTGGCCACTGTCCCTGGGTTCATGTATCATAAAGCTTGCTTAAAAATAGTAAACAAGTCTCTACATATATATATATATATATATGTATGTATATTGCTTACAATCCATCCCAATTTCCAAACTCTCCCTCCTTTCCCAGTCCCCTGATAATCCCTCCCACTGGTCTCCCTTACCCAGGTCCTCCTCTCCTACCTCTAATTTACTGGCATCAATATGAGTTCAGTAATGCCACCCAAGTGTTCTTCATCTTCTCCAAGGATGATCATCTTTTCCTGTTCTAAATCCTACCAGGTCCCCGAGTTCTTCCAACACTCAAACTTCCTTTGCCCATCCCCTGAGCAGTAGCCACATCAATAGCAGACCTGGCCCTTAACTTTTCTTCCCACCATTTGACTCTTAGGACACCATGGGAAAACATTCCCTCTGTGGGTGACTAATCATACAAGGTACTGCCCACTCAACTGATACTCCCTATGAAAGCTGTTAAATTGTTTTTCCTCCCTTTCCCTAATCTGAATTCTTCCCAAAGACCATTCTCCTGCCCTATAGCTAGGTCCTATGTTGTATTAGTGTATGATGTGAACTGAAATAAGACAGCCTATGTTTACAAAGCACATTTGCCAAAGTCTTCCTCCTCTCAAGAAAGCACAAAAAGTGCAAAAAAAAAACCTTCCAAAAAGAAAATTGCATCTACCAATGCATATTGGCATTTCCTCAGTTTTCTCAGCTCTAAAACGAGGGTGCTGAACTATGAAGGCCAAGCCAGTGTATTATATTGAGTGCTGGATGTGGAGAGAAAAAGACCTGAGTTCAAATTCCATCTCAGATACTTGCCATCCGTGTGACCTTGGATAAGTTTCTTCTCTGGGTCTGTTTCCTCAACTGTAAAATTGAGAGGTTGGATTCAATGAACTCTAGGGTCCCTTCCAACTCTAAGTCTATAATCTCATGATCCAAAGGAAACCTGATCCCATCTATGAATTAGCAGATCTATCCTAGGAAATGACCTGAGGCTGAACCATGACTGGTCCAAGGGCTCAAAGCTAGTCAACATTAGAGGTAGTATTTGAACCTAGGTCCTTCTAACCCCAAGCACCCATCTTAGACTCTCCATCAGACTGTTTTGATTAGTATTACTCCCATTTTACAGCAAAAGACAGTGAGGCTTAGGAAGTTTGTGATTTTTTTCACAGTCACCTAGGTAGGAGGCGTCCTAGGTGGGGTTTCCACCTAAGTGTTCTGATTTCAAGTCCAGAATTCTTTCAATTCTATCATGCTGATGAGGGATGGTTAGGAGATAGATCTTTAAGAGCCAGGACACCATCCCTGAGTCGACTACACACTACCCTGCCCCCCTCTCAAACCCCAAGAAATAGTATTTTTGTGGGGGCTCTGGCACAGACTCATGATGCCCCTTAATAGCTCTAAGGCTCAATCTCCTCTCTCAGAAGAAGATGAAGGTCCTACCCTGCCTCACCCTTGATCTCATGTCTTCCTCATTTGTGAAAAAGCATTAAACAGATTGTTATTGCTGCTGTTTATTTGTTGTACATGGACCTCCCTCTCCATCTCAGCCAAATTCAAATTCAGGGAATTGTGCTGCAAGGTAGACCTTGCTTGGAACAATGTGAAGTCATTTTCCTGAAAATACTGCCTGGAAATTGGGTTCTTGTAACCCAAATCTGATTATGAATGCATTATTTGGCCTGCAAGTGTAGATCTCTGGATGGCAGATTTTGCTTGCAACAGAGGCAATCTAACATCAAAACTGGACCCAATCAGGCAAAACCCAAGTAGTTCTTTAGGTAGGCTCCTATTCACAGAACACAATGGGTCTGATGGAAAGAAAGCAGAACTGGAAACTCTGCCAAGAAAGAGTTTAGGTCAGGGCAGTGAAAAGAATTAGACTTGGAGTCAGAGGCTCCCAGTTCTGTCATTTATTAGTTATGGGTAACTCCAAGTCTCAGTTTCCTCCTCTGTAAAACTTAAATTAGAATGCTGGCACTACTTTCCTTACCTCACAGAATTGTTGTGAGGAAAATACATTGTAAACCCTCAAGTGCTATGTTATCATGTTACTACTACCCACCTCATTTGATAGTTTTGAGGAGGAAAAAGAAATAATGTAAATTAAATTTATCTGGTAAACTATAATACAAATATAATTAGTTTTGTTTTGTTTGTGGGCTGAATCTATGATTTCTTTGGGTTAAAGAATTGCCATCTTGTAAAGTTCATCTAACAAAATACACCGGTATCTGCTCTGCAAGGATTAGTCTTTTGTATTTTTATTTTTGCAAGGCAATGGGGTTAAGTGACTTGCCCAAGGTCACACAGCGAGGTAATTATTAAGTATCTAAGGCCAGACTTGATCTCAGGTCTTCCTGATTCCAGGGCCAGAATGCTATCCTCTGTGCCACCTATCGGCCCCAAGGTATAATCTTAAGAGAGTTGTCTGGGTCATTAGGAAGGGAAGTGATAAACCCAGGCTCATACAGTCAATCCAAGTTAGAGACTGGACTTGACCCCAGGTCTTCAAGACTCCAAGGTTGTCTCTATCTGCTAGACCACACTGCCTTTAAATGTAAAGTACTATCATCATTATCATCATTGTTATTATTATTATGGTGTGTTTTGAGAAAAATAGATAACATGCCCCAAATATAAATAAATATCATCATTTTGACTGGAAAACTCAGATATTTTTCCCAAATAAATTGTAAAGCTAAACATAGACATTCTTTTGGCTACAGCACTAAAAGGAAGGAACAGAAGAGAATTATTAATGAGACAAGAAAGGGTACAAGTATGTGTGACAGGGAGTAGGAGGTGGCTGCAGGGTTAGGTAATGGGAGAAAGAGCTGACTTAGGGAAATCATTGAACAAGGCTTCAGGAGACCTGACTTCCTAAACCTAGATCTTCCGTTTTGCTCACTTTTGGAAGAGAGATTGACCCTGGACCTCAGTTTCCTCAACTGCAACATGCCTGGGATGGGATGAGATGAGATGAGATGATTCCTAAAGTCCTCTCCAACCCTGAGGTTTTTTTAATTCGGTCACCTCCCTCGATCTTACACCCTTCATTAACTTTCATGCCCTCTTTTCTCATTGTTCACTTCATAGGCATCCTTGCCAACCACTGCCCCACCTCTATCTAACCTAGTCTAACTGAAGTGCTCACGATTTCAGTCTTCATCCCCCCCCCCCTTCAGGTCATAATGGTGTTCCATCCATTCAGTGGACACTTCAGGACAGTAGGTTCTTTGGAGAAAATCAATTCATTAGTTTTACTTCCTTGCAGACTAGGGGCCTCACTCTCTTTCTCCCCTGTTTCCTTTCTCCCCACCCAGCTTAGAGGTCTCTCAATCAAAGCATCATCTCCTGCCTCTTCTCTGACCCTCTCTTTCATTCTTCCCCAGGAGTCATTAGAGACACAATTTTCAGCCTTACCCTTTCATTTCTCTTGGCCTTTCCAGTGCTTTTGAGCATCCTCTCATTATTTTTCTTTATGCAATAATAAAAATACTAACTTTTTATGTTATAAGTTATAAGTGCTTCATATAGGTTATCTCATTGTATCCTTACAAGAATGTTGGAAGGTAGATACTACTATTATGCCCATTTTACAAGTGGAGAAACTGAGGTAGAGAGTGGTTCAATGGTGTTGTCAAAGGCCTGAAATAGAAGTAGAATTCACTTCTTCCTCATTCTGAGTCCCATATCTACCACCATACCACCTGGCTGCCTCTCATTGGAGCATTATCACGCCCCTTAGTGGCATTCCCTCCTATAACAAACTCATTCATAATCTCACATAGACTAGATTGAAAGCTGGAAGGTGCTTCAGAGATTATTCCTATTCTCTCACTTTACAGTTGAAGAAACTGAGGTTCAGAGAGAGATTAGGTCACTTGCCCAGTCATTAAAGAAGCAGCAGACTCAGGGTTTAACTAGGTCCTATGACTCCAAATCCAAGGTAAGAACTTTCAACTTTGGACAAATAAAAAAGACAGCAGGGATTTGAAATCAGGAAGACCAAGGTCCAAATTCTTTTTCTCTGAGCTCAGTTTTTTTTTTTCCACTGTGACATGGGGATAATAATGCTTGTTATATTTACTTCACGGTGTTGTTGTGAAACTCACATAAACTCATAAGCAAATCTTAAAGATGTTCCTAAATGCCAGTTATTATCACTGGGGCCTCTTAACTTCATAAACTGTTAGGAGCTAGGAGATCGCTGTCCATAGGGATCATCAGAGTCCAATCCATAACTGAATAGGAAACATTTTTGCAAAAATCCTGAGGGACAGCTTCTCAGCAAGGGGAAGTGTCCCCCTTTGCAGTGGATAGAGCATTGGTCCTGGAATCAGGAGGATCTGAGTTCAAATATGGCCTTAGACACTTGATACTTATTACCTGTATGATCTTGGGAAAGTCAGTTAACCCTATTGCTTCACCTTCCGCACCCCAAAAACAGAAGAATCCCAACAACTGTCCCTTCACTTAAAAACTTCCAGAGGTGAGAAACTCACTATTTCTCAAAGCAACCCATTCCCTTTTGGGGACAGCTCTGAGGGCTACAAAGTTTTGCTTTGTGTTAAACAGAAATCTGCCTCTGCATAATAATCTTGTTTTGAACTTTGTGGTTATTAAATATAGCAATTGTATCTCCTTTGTCTCTTCCTTTTTCCAGGCTAACCATTCCCAGTTTGCTCCCAGAATGACATCATCACTCCGGTGCTCTCCCCATTTGGTGCTCTCCCTAGGGTGCTTTCCATCTTATTAATGTCTTTTTTGTTAATGTTTAACCCATTAGTTATTAATTAGGCATTAGTTCTTTTGGAAAACTGGACTTCATGAAGCCAAAAGGAGAAGACGGAACTAGGATAAATCAAGGGTGCATCATTTTTGGGGGGAAAAAAAGATTGAAATTGGCAAGGTCCAGAATCAAGTTCTCCAAGGAGTTGCACCTATGTCTAGGGGAACAGATTTGAATGTGAGGAATAGAAATGCTAACTCTTCTAAAAGAGGGTTTTGTCTGAAGACCTGGGTTCAAATTCAGCCTATGATGTTCACAATCTGGGTAACTTTGGGCAAATCAAATGTCTCTAGACTTTAGTTTCCCTCTTTGTAAAATTTGGGAGATGGATTTAGTGGTTTCTGAGATTTCTTCAAAATATAGGATTCTATGAGAGTCCTTTAACTTCCACAGTGAAAGTATTGTTGTATTTGATTCTTGTCCCTTGGTTCTATGGTTGGGTTACTCCTTGTTCAGGTGATTCCACAATGGTCACTAGGTATGATTTAAAATAACATCCATACAACTGGCAAAGTATAGATGCCTACATGCCTGGGCTTCCTTTAAGTGGGTCAATTTACCCCATCTCCTGGTTTTATCTGTTCTCTTTTGTCTGGCTTTTATCTGGCTTTTCATCATAGTCATCAGGTCAATCGATCAAAAAACATCAAATATGAGTGCTGAGTCTAAAGTCAGGAAGACTCATCTTCCTTTTCAAATCTGACCTTAGACATCAAAGGTGTCTAAGACACTTGTGTGACCCTGAACAAGTTACTTAACCAAGTTTGCCTCAGTTTCCTCATCTGTAAAATGAGTTGGAAAAGGAAATGGCAACCCATTCCAATATCTTTTTCAAGAAAACCCCAAATGGAGACACAAAGAGTCAGACTTGATTGAAAACTGATTGAACAAAAACAAATTTCCCACTTTATATCAGTCACTATTTAAGAACTGGAGATACAAAAAGGAGAAAAAAATATAGTTTCTGATCTCAAGGCGGTTATATTCTAATAAATCAAGTCTTTGTACCTGATAAACTTCTTGAGTTAGTAATTACATAATATTTTTTTAGAACACAAGTCTTATCAAGTACAAAGGATATTTGCTCTTTTGTCATTAATGGAAACCTCCCTGATTATGCTTTGAAGAAAACTAGGGATTCCCAACAAACCTGAGGAGGGAAAGCATTCCAGACATGGGGTAGCCTGTGCATAGAAGGTAAGAGATGGAATAGTGCATATGGAGAGCTTCAAACAAGCCAGTTTGCCTGAAATAGAGTGTGCATAAAGAAGAGTGATGTAGAATTATTCTTTAATGATTGGATGAAGCCAGATGGTGAAATGCTCCTAATGCCAAATAAAGGGGTTCTTCTTTTATCCTGGGGTAATAGGGAGCCTATGAAGCTTCTTGAGCAGAAGACTGATGTGCTCATACTGAGTTTGGGAGATATCAGTCTGGCAGCAATGTAATGATTGGATTGGAAGAGGTTGAGACTGAAAGCAAGAAAATAAATTATGAGTCTGTTGCAATAGTTCAAGGGGGAGGAAATGAGGGTCTTTAACTAAGATGGCAGTTGGGTAAATAGAGAAGATTGGATGGATTTCTTTTTAACAGTTATCCCTTCATCTAAGTTTTTGTGTGGGTAACTATTCCATAGTATGTTTTAGACTGGTTTTTTTGTCCATATTTTAAATGAGTTTTATGTTTTTATATATTGGTTCATAAAAATCTATTTCTTGTCTATTTCCCTTCTCATAAGAATGTAGCCCATTTACATTTAATGTCACAATGGCTTGATTTACTTCCTGTTCCTCTATCTTTAAATATCTACCTCCAGACTATACTCTGGACCTCTTCTACCATGACCCAACTCTTCTGAAGTCCCAGGCACTCCAGCCTTATAATTCACCTAGAGGAAGCACCTTTCCTATCCTTTTCCCTTCCCTCTTATCCCCCATTCTTGGATTGCTCCTCTCAGAACTTCCACTGAAGTAGGGAGTTCAGACTAAGCATTCCTTATTCTCCAGGGTACACTCTGAAATTCCTCTACCATGCTCACATCTCGTACCCTTCTCTTTCTCCAATTCCATTAGAATGCTAGCTTCTTAAGGGCAGAGACTTTCTTTCGACTTGTATTTGTGTTCCCAATGCTCACCACATAGTAAGCTCTTAATAAATGCCAGTTGACTGACAATGAAATATTTAATCTACACGTGAGAGTTGCTGCAATAAATATTTAAGGCCTTGCTAAAGGCCAAACTGGAGAAATGGGGACAAAAACTTGTCCTCACAGAGTTTACATTCTACTAGAATGTTATCTAGCTATCTAATCCAAGAAACTCAATTTAGAAACACAAATAGGATCCACTGCTTTCTATTCATATCTTTGTATATTTCCTTCAAGTTGGGGCCCCTCTATAAAGACAGGAGTTCTATTTTGGGGCATAGAAAAAGAGGATTTGTTCCCCAATCCTTTTTATCATGTAACAGCAAAATCATTTCTCATCTTTCCTTCCTGATCAGTCTCATATAGAATCTTTCCATCAAAGATCTGGAGCTGGAAGTGACTTTGGAGGTCATTTAGTCTAACTCATCCATTTTACAAATAGGGAAACTGAGACCCAGAGCAGGTGACTTGCCCAAGGTCACATAGGCAATAAGTAGAAGTGGCAGGATTTGAACTCAAGACCTTTGAGGTAGACTTCTGCACTATACATAACTCTATAATTATACTATATAGTATACTAAATTATACTATATATTATACTAAATTTATAGATATTAAAAGTAATTTGTTTTGTTTTCCCAGCTAAAAGTCTTCATATCCTCCCATATTTATCATAACTGTGTGTATGTGCATGGAGATATATATAAATACAAAGATATCTATAAATTTCTAATTCATTCACAGGATATTTAGAGCAAGATGAGACTATATGTTGCGTATGTCTATTTTATATATATATATATATATGTATATATATACATATATATGTCTGTATGTATAAACGTGTCTGTGGGTCTATATATGTGTGTATATGTTGTAGGAATATATTGGGTATATGGGTGTGCAAATATGTCATCTGCCAGCTCTCCCCTCTGGAAGGAGTCAACAGACATAGAGTCAATTTGTGATTCCTGGAGGGTAGCCAAGTTCAACCAAGTCTACTCACTACCTACTGCCTGAAATAATAAGGAGGTAGCCATCCACCAGGGAGCAGTCAAGGGGTTGTGATAGATTTAAACACTTTCCTTTGCCCCCTTTGATAGATGTCCTCTAAGCACAGGAACTTACTAAGAGAGTGAAAAATCTGTTTGACAAGATAACATTTGACAGAAATGAAGGAAAAAGGGATGAGAATGCCACTGGGCAGTCTGCCCTACCAGCCAGCTCTTTTGGTTGGCAGTGTCTCCCTCACACTTCTTCTGCCAGCTTACCTCAGAGCCCCCATTTCTCTGCAATTAATGTTTATATCTCCTCTAAGGACATCAGACTGTTTCCTGAATATCTCTCAGTTCTGAGGGAGGGAAATGTTTTAATGTGCCACCTCAGACCCTGTGTTGTTAATAGTTCTTAAGGTACCTCCATACCTTTCTCTCTCTTCCAATCATTGGTATCCCAGACCTCCTGGAAAAAGTCTTTTCTGACCCATTCCCCAATGCCCCAGTCTTTCAGTTAGGGCTGCCACTGTTGGAAAATTAATCTCCAGCAATGGGAAGCGTCCCCCTTTGCAGAAGTATTTGCATTTTAAAGGAAACTTTTAAAGACAAAGAAATGAATTTATAATGGTGGATTGAAGGCACTAGGGAGTCTGGAAGTATTTTAAGTTGAGTTTGGACAACTATTAGTCACAGATGTTGTAAAAGGGATTACATCAGATTTGTAATTGAGAGTTCTAGACTTAAACTCCCTTCAATTTATTATATAAATAGCATATATACATGTAAACTTTGTACATATATATGCATATGTGTGTGTGTATCTGTGTGTGTAAATAGACCTTGGTTAAGTCCAACATCTCTAGGTCTCAAGACAAGCTAGATGATCCTGGAGTCAGAACCAGAGTTCAAATATAACCTCAGTCATTTACTGGCAAATCACCCACCATCTGTGCCTCAGTTTCTTCAATTACAAAATGGGGATAATATAACTATCTTTCAGGGTATATCTGTATCTATTGAATATGTTGTATATATATGTGTGTTATATTTTAATATTTGTTATATGCTTACAACAGCTCCTGAGCCATAATAGGAGCTTTAGAAATACTTAATACCTCCTCCCTCCCCATTTTTCTCATGTGGAAAAAGAAACAGTAAGGCTAGATCAGGACTTGCTAACTTTTTTTTGTCCTGGACTCCTCTGGGAGGATGATGAAGTCTCTGGGTCCCTTCTCAGACTTTTGTTGTGAAATATATAAACTAAAATACATAAGATTACAACAGATGCCAATTGTGATAACAGATAGTCATCAAAGAAAAATTTCAAACAAATTCAAGTTAAGAAACATTGAAATGAGACCTTTAAGACCTTTTCTGTTCTATATTCTATGATCTTGTCACTTTTAAGAGCTTTCTGATTCTATGATTTTTTTCTAATTTTTTTTTTCTCTCAGGAGGCCTATCCAATAAATAGTCTATCCTCCTTAAAAGGAGAAACAATCACAACTGAGAAGATAATCCCAGAATTCTCTTCTGCCACTCACTGTCAGTATTTGAAGGAAATCTATTTCCCGATTGGCAGTTCTTACCCTCTTGTGGCTGATCGCTTGGCTTGGCGCAATGCTCTCCTGGTTTGTACTATTATATATGCAGAATCATCTGCCCATTGGACCGTATCCTGTTCTTTATCAGAAGGACACTTCTCTACTCCCCTTTCCAGTAGCCCCTTCCTTCCAAACTTCCCAAGGTTGGATTCTCTCTCAGATTCTCTGCCTTGTCTGATCTAGACTAAATTGGCCCTCTACGGACTCCATCCACTTTTTCAGAGACCCTCTTTACATCTGCTATCCTGCTTCACACTCAACCAGGTTTCCTTCACATCTATTCCCCAAAGCCTTCTTATATTCAGTACGGCATCAGGAAGAGAAAGACTTTTCCAGTTGCCAAGGCAATAAACAAGAAAGGCACCAGGGACAGATGTTCATCCTGAGACTATTTGGAAAAACATGATTTACAGTGTCAACAACTGTGAGCTTACCCAGCTGTTTATGCTGTTGGGTTGTCTGCAAAGATTCTTCTCTCATGGAGGACTGAAATGGGGCCAGCCCTGTACAGTGGCTAGAAATCTGGGCCCAAACCATCCCCTATTCTTCCTCTTTGCCCTCTGTTCTACCATTAATGGATTGTCTTTCAAATTAAAACTGTATTCCTGCTTCCCCTAAATTACTTTTATATAATTTACATTTACCTATAAGTATACCTGGCAGCTAGGTGACCCAGAAGCTAGAGCACTGGACCTGGAGTTAGGAAGACTCATCTTCCTGAGTTCAAATCGGGTCTCAGGGATTTACTAGCTTTGGACAAGTCACTTAATCCTGTTTGCCTCAGTTTCCTCATCTAAACTACTCAAGTGTCTATGACAAGGAAATCAAAAATGGGGTCATGAAGGATCAGACGAGACTAAAAGAATGACTGAACCACAACAGAAGGTATCTCAATTATCTTCATCCTTCTCTGCCCCCTTTCCATTGACCCTAACCTCCTTGAAGGCAGGCACTATTACATTTTACTTTCCTATACTCAAAGGCAATTAGGTGGTGTAATAGATAGAGAACTGAATCTGGAGCAGACCCAGTCAGCCTCAGTTTTTTTCAACTACAAAATGGGAATAACAATCTCCTACTTTCCAAGTTTCTTGTGAAAATGACTACTTATAAAGGACTTAGCCTATCATAAGTGTTCAATAAATTAAATTGAGGAAATAAGAAGAAAGAAATCTGGGTAAGGTCCCTAACTCCAATTTCCACACCCAAAAATGATTCAGTGAATATGATTACACCCAAGCCAGAAGTGAGCAGCCTCTAGATCTCCTGGTCTGTGTTGTCCATTGTCCCCGGCAGTCTTTGGGGAGAGGCTCAGTTGGGCTGCCATTTTCTGAAATCAGGTCTACCAGATACCTTTATCTTTCTTAAGTCCTCCAAAGTCCTTTCTTCCCTCCAAGCAACACCTAACCTGGCCTGATAGAAGCTACAGATATGGGGCAAGAGGGACAGAGAGATAGAGAGACAGACACAGAGAGACAAAGAAAGAGAGGAAGATGACAGATAAATCAATGAGAGACTATGGCACTCTCCATGAAGGAAAGGGAGTGAATCCCCTCAGGGGGACAGTGGTTGACTGATAACCCTATGGACCCTCCCACAATGCCCTGCGTGGGCCCCCCAGGACCTCCCTGTCCATACCTGCAAGGAGGGCCTGGCCTGTGAACTGCCCATACACGGAGGCAGCATGGGGAAAAGCATTGAAGGATGGGACCGAGGCGCCAGCTGGGCCCCCTGAGCCGACTTGCTGCAGATCCAAAAAGGCCGAGCTAGATAAAGAGGAAGGGGTGGAGCTAGAACTGGACCCATCGGGGGTTTCCTGCTTTATGGCGAAAGGTGAATGAGGATCTGCCGGAGGGAGGGAGACAAACAATGAGAGAGGGGCATGAGATGATGAGATGAGAAGACATGTACAAATCAAAATATGAGATGCCAAGGGATCAGGGTGGGTTGGGGGACCTGGGGAGGAGGGGGGACCTGGGGCTCCTCCTCTCTTAGAATAAGGGGGCCTCAGCAGCATCAGGAAAGTCAAGGCCTTATCCACGTTCCTCCTGCTCTGGGTCCTCTTGGGGTCAATGAAATGGGCACCACAAAGAGGACAAGACAAAAACTGGGTCTGCTTCAACACTATGCTGATCCTATAGTTTCAGGACCACAGTGTGAGAAGAGAACTTTCTAAAAGCATCACCCAGCTCTTACTCTTGGCTGAGCTGGGAGAAGGAGGACCCAAGACAAGAAGTGGGTCAGCCTCATCCTTCTGGCTGCGCTGTGGCTACCCTTGGGTAGGTTTCTATCTGTACAGTCCATCTCTTCTTACATGGTCTTGGGAACCCTCACAGATCTTCTTTTGTAACTGTGCCCCAACACAACCCCAGATCCCCTTACCTGCCACAACAGGGTACGTCTGGTGAGTTGAGAGGTTGCGGCCAAGTGGTGTGTTGGAAGGGGTCAACGTGGCCTTCCCATCATCCATGGCACTATTGAGCAGGGGCAGAGGATAGAGACCCTAGGGAGCAAAGAAATGGTCAGTACATAGAGAGCCCAGAAGTTGTCCATACCTATCCAGCAGAATGAGGTCTAGAGTCATTCCCGAGACTCCTGGACTTAAAACAGAGGGTCATCTCCCACTTCCAAGCTTTTGCAGAGTCCCTCCATGATTAACAGGCTTGCCTTCTTCATTTCCACCTTGCAGAAAACCTGGTTTTCTTAAAATCCACAATCGACCTTCCCTGGTGTTCCCTCTACCCAGTTATTACCTTTCTCTCCAATCTCAGAAATTGTTTATGAATTTACCCCATATATATTTTGTCTATATCTCTATCTATACCTATATAGGTGTAGATATAGATAGATATATAGTGATAGAAATAGAGATTTATAAATAAATATCTTCCCTCCCTAAGAATACTGGAAGTTTCTCTAGAGTTGGAATTGTTTCATTTATAGCTATGCCAGTACCAAGCTTAATATCTCATAAAAGAGGGTGCTTTTTAAAGATTGTGTATGACTTTTTAAATGTATTTGTAATCTGTCCCTCACATTGCTCTCTTTAAAGGAAAACAAATGAAAACTAAAACCCAGATCATAAATATGCATAGTCCAACAAAACAAAACAAATTTCCATGTCGGCCATGCCCAAAAGCAAATTTGGAGTCCATCACCTCTGTGGCAGGAGGTGTTTTATTTCCAGGAAATCATGGTTAATCCTTGCTGTGATCTAAAGAAAGATCTAAAGTCTTTCGAAGTTGTTTTGCTTTTTCCTCTTTTTGTCATTGCATAAACTATTTTTCTAGATCCAACATAGTAGATGCTTAATGCTGGTGCTTATTGAGTTGCACTGAATTTTGGTAAATATCCATAAATATAGTTTTTTGGGGTTCCTTGCACTCTTTTCCCAGCATCACTCTGTGAACAAGTCATTATCTCTATTTTCCAAATGGGGACACTGAGGCACAAAACACTCAGGAGTACCTTGTCCCGGACACAAAGTTGAGAGATGTTAAATTCAGCACTCAATTCCTGATCTGACTCAAAGGCTAGCAATCCTTCCACTCTACTGTATTGCCTCTTGATCAGCTCCATGACTTCCCAATTTTCCCTAGCATTTGATTCTTTAACATCCCCAGATATTCCTCCCTTCCCAGCTAGGAGGAAAAAACTCTACAAGCTTCTAGTCTTTGCTTTTTCTTCATTTATCTTCTTCAGACCTTAGAGCTCCAATGCCCTTCCAACTTGTTTGGATGTGGGGACTCACAACCCTAAAGTCTTCTCAGAAAACCAAGAATTCATCTTTACTTCTTTTGGTTGTCTTCACTTTGAAATACTGACTCCCCAGGCTACTCTGATTCTACCCCTCCCTCCCTTCCCAGGACCCCAGAGAGTACCAGAGGGGACCAGAGCTCAGGAGTGACTTAAGTGTAAATGCTTGCTAAGAATTCATCCATTGAGGGTACCATGGGAACCTGTAATTTTCTGAGACCAACCCATAGCTTGAGGTTTGCTCCCAACTTCCAAGAGCAAGATAGATTTATGGATCAATCATAGAAAGAATCAAATCTTAGAGATGGCCTTCAAACTATGCTGGCTCTCAATGAACAACTGAGGCTACAAAATGTCTGTAGTATTAGAAGTAGAATCAGGAAGACCAGAATTTTCATCTTGTCTCAGATAGTCACTTGCTGTGTGACTTTACCCTCCTTGGACCTATACTCTATCCATTGTTCCACTTAGCTGCCCCTTGTAGCAGTTATATATGATTAATTCATCTTTTTGTAAAATTCTCAACAAAAGAATAAGTCAAATACCTCTTTTGTAATCCAAACACATGGATGATTGATATTTTTAACTGAAGATTGCCTTCCCATAGCTCTCCTCATTCATGGTGTCAAGAATCATCATGGACCTCTCTCTTGTGAGAGGCTCTTCTGACTATGATCATCTGTGACTTTATAGCCAGAACTGAAACTTCATGAGGCCTATGATTACAGGTCTTCTCATCCCCAAACTGTTAGGGGACATGACAAGAGCCCATGGGAATTAACATTCCTGGGGTACAAGAGTACAGATTGACTTAGTATTTACCATCTACTACTCTGAATCTTGACCTTCCCAAGTTATATGTATTTGGCTGTTTCATATTAATTCTGTCTGATAAATACAAGAGTATGTGGAGAATGCTCATATATCTAATACACTTTTAGATCACAGTTCTAAGATCAAAGGGACCTCAGAGGTCATCTAGTTCAATCCTTTTCTTTTATAAATTAGGAACCTGAGGCCCAAGGAAATTAAGTGGCTTACCCTAGTAAGGTAGGAAGCAAAGATAATGGATTTGGACCAAAACTAGTGGTTTTCCCACAATACTTTGGGACCTCGTTGCCATTTCTTGAAGAACAGCCCTGTCCTCTTATCATAGGGAAAGAGTCAATTGGAGTATGAAAGAATATATTATAAAATTCTTAGAAAGGATGCACTGAGATTTCTCCTTAACTCTGGAGAGAGAAGTTTATATTCAGGGCCTTTTCCTCTGCCCAATTCCAAGAGGAGGGGAGAAGGGAAAGAGGTTAAATCAGCAAAGGCAGAGTAAGAGATATATGGCAGAAGGGCTCCAGGCTTACAGAAGGACTCAGAGCACAGCGGACTTTCTCATCGCCACATGGGTCGTGATGGATGTTTGCATATCACTGCATTGCCAGGCTGCTGTCTCCACTTGTCTCCATTAGCTCCCCCCCCCCCCAGACCTGACTAGGCAAGTTGTCCTGGAAGGGGCGGGCGCCATGGTTGAAAAATGGAACCAGTCTTCAGGAAATGTTGCTTCGACAGAAGCCTTCCCCAGAGTCATGGCCGGGTTTCACTGGCTCTCAGCAGGCCCATTGTTCTCCTGCAGGCTGGCTCAGTCACACGAATCACATTGGGCCTCTCTCTCTCTCTCTCTCTCTCTCTCTCTCTCTCTCTCTCTCTCTCTCTCTCTCCAGACTCTTGGTACAGACCTCATTTCCCACCATGGAGCCAATGATACCTTCTCTGCTGACTGGTTGATGAACATCCAGGGCCTTTTCTCAGACTTGCTGATAACCTGTTCTCCATGGCCCCCTCTTCACAGCATCCACTGGTGGTAAAAATCGCTGATGCATAGTCTCTCCCCAGCTGCAGGTGTTGGCTCAGGCCCAGCTCCCCATAAAGCCACTGACTACAATTCATTTGGTTACTGGTATCCCTACCGTAGACCCATTCACCCCTTGAAGGCTAGCCACAGAAGAAGAGGCCCCCAATGGACATTCTTTCAAAAGGACGACAAATGGAAGAAGTTCAAGTTAGAACACTGAACTGGGGAAATCTCCTCATCTCACTTGATGGGGGGGAGTGGGAGGGAAGGATTCAAATTGAAATATGTTTTGGTTTTTGCAAGGCAGTGGGGTTAAATGACTTGCCCAAGGTCACACAACTAGGTAATTATTAAGTGTCTGAGGTGGGATTTGAAATCAGGTCCTCTGACTCCAGAACCAGTGCTCTAAGCACTGTGCCACCTAGCTGCCCCAGACAAGTTGAAATATGGAAAGCAGAACCAAGTTGGGTGACACAGGGGGCAGCTAGAGAAGTAAGTACAGGAAAAGTGGCAGGCTTTTGGTCTAAGGATGGAAAAAGGGGAAGCTAATGACTCTAGGGGAGTGTGGGAGTTGAGGTTTTCTGAGAAGGTTAAAAGGTTTTTCCTTGATGTCCTCAACAATGTACCTACCCAAGATCCCCAATCAATCCTATAACCCATCCTGTTTCCCCTAGTATTGTTCTCTGAAAGCAAAACTACCCTCTAAGTCTTAACCTTCATTTCTTTAGTTTGTGATTGCTGCTCATGTCCTGCTCTTCATGATCTCATTTGGGGTTTTCTTGACAGAGATATCAGAATAGTTTGCCATTTCCTTCTCTAGCCCATTTTACAGGAGAGAAAACTAAGGTAAACAGGGTTAAGTGACTTGTCCAGGGTCACACAGTTAGGAAGTATCTGAGGTCAGATTTGAACTCAAGGCTTCCCGACTCCAGAGCCAGTGCTCTATCTACTGTGCCTCCTAGCTGCCCCTGAGAGTGAAGTCTTTTAACAATAACTGAATGATGTGCCAATTATCAGCCAAACAAAAAGAAGCCTAGGTTCTTTCAGGAGTGTGCTAATGATATTTAACAACCAGTTCTCCCTTCTCATCCAAAACGTATGCACAGCACAAGCTTAAACAAGCAACGAAATAATAAAACAAGCCCTGATCTATAGCATTTAGCCCATTTTAGAGGAGTAAATGCTCACACTGAAAATTTCACAACTAGCTTTCTGAAAGCCCATTCAAACTGACTCTCTAACACTAACTCTGTTACCAGTTACCTGTGTTTTTCCAGCAAATCACTGAAACTCTTTGGGCCTCAGTTTCTTCATTTATCAAAGAAAGAGAATAGCTGTCCTACAGAAAGACAGCCTGACATAGTGGAAGAGTGTTGAACCTGAGTCAAGAGGATCTTTCAGGTTCCAATCATGTCTTGAGTATTTAAAACCCTTGGAAAGTCACAAGAACATAGATTTGAACCTGAAAGACACCTTAAAGGTCATCTTGTCCACAAATTCTCATTTGATGGACATGGAAACTAATATCCAGAGAGGCAAAGGGACTTCCCCAAGATCACACAGGTAGTAAATGGCAGGATTGGAAACCAGGCCCTTTGATATCAAACCGAGCTCCATTCCCACTGTACCATGATGCCTCAATTTTTCCTATGCAAACTTTCCAACCAGCCTGATTGGAAAATCAGAAGATTCGGTTGTTAATTCATCTCTATCTATGTAAGCATGCCTCTGAAAGCCTCACTCTCCTACTCTGCAAAATGGTCAGATTAGATGACCATAAAGGGCCCTCCTTGATTCAACACTATGCTCCTACACAAGGCAGTCTGGGAACCCGAAAAGCAAGTATTCAGAGATATCTGTTAACATTATTTGGGGCAACTAAGGTAGCATAGTGGATAGAGCACTGATCTTGGAATCAGGAGAACAGGAGTTTGCATCCTGCCTCAGACTAGCTGTGTCAAGTCACTTAACTAGGAATGCCTCACATCCAGGGCTGTCTCCAGCCATCCTGATTCATGGCTCTGGAGGAGAAAATGAGGCTGGTGACTTAGCACAGCAGCCCCTCACTCCAATTCAATTCATGTCCTTGTTATATCACTTCCCTGATGTCATGGTCTCTTCTTTGAGAATAAAGGAAAAGACATCATCAGCATTATTGAGCTCTTGGGGTTATTAAGAAAACCAACCAGGTAATATTTGCCAAATGGCTTTAAAATTATAAAATGAGGTTTTATTTTTATTATTGTGTATATATGTACTTGTGTGTGTGTTTATATATGTGTGTGTGTGTGTGTGTGTGTGTGTGTGTGTGTGTGTGTGTGTATGATCACAGATCTGGACAAAATGCTTTGTTTTGTGTAGACCTCATAAGAAATGTTGAAAATAGACCTTCAGGTCTCATGGTACTCCCCTCCCAGAGGGGCCTGGAAACTCACCTGCTCTCCTTTGGTGTGGCTGGGAGATGGGTAAGCCTCAGTATAATGCTGCCTCTCAAATGGGCAGTCCAGGGACTCCAGGTGATGCTGGCTGAACGTGTCAGTCCTTAGGTGCTTCCGAGGGCCGCTCCCACTGCTCTGAGAGTCGATGCTCAGCCGGCAGCTGTCCTGGTCACCTGGAATGGAAGAAGGCCTCAAAGAAGGCCCTGTCACCCCATTGCCCCCCCAATCCCAGGGGCCTCTCTAGAGGGAAGGGGATGCCATGATTTGTCCCTTGGACTCACCCTAATGTGACACCTACCAACCTTAGCCTACCTATATTCCTTTAGAATGCCATACTCATTGGGTCTGAATGAGCACCCTTAGGAGATACTTAGCACATAGATAAGATAGAGAGCACAGCACCTGTGCATTAAAGATGCCTCAGGAACTTGCTCTGGCCCTAATGCTTTGTGATCTTGGGGAAGTGGCTTCCCCTTTCTGGGCTTCAGTTTTCTTCCAAAAGCTAGATGGCTTCATAGGCTCCTGTGGTTTTAAATCTATGATCCTTTGCACCTAATCATAAAAGGTAATTTGAGGAAAGAGAGAGGAGGGGAGGGAGAGAGAGATGAGAGGGAGAGGGAGAGGGAGAGGGAGAGGGAGGGGGAGAGGGAGGGGGAGGGGGAGATGGAGGGAGGGGGAGAGGGAGATGGGAGGGGAGGAGAGGGAGAGGGAGTAGTAATTGGTTGTAATATTCTGAGGAAGATAGAGAGGGGGGAGGAGGGGGAGAGAGAAAGGGAGAGGGAGAGGGAGAGGAAGAGGGAGGGGAGAGGGAGGGGGAGAGGGAGGGGGAGATGGAGGGAGGGGGAGAGGGAGGGGAGAGGGAAGGGGAGAGGGAGGGGGAGATGGAGGGAGGGGGAGAGGGAGGGGAGGGGAAAGGTAGAAGGAAAGGGAGAGGTAGAAGGAGAGGGAGAGGAAGAGGGAGAGGGAGAAGGAGAGGAGGAGGGAAAAGGAGAGGAATGGGGGAGGGGAGGAGGGGGAGAGGGAGAGGGAGAGACAGAGAGAGCAGTAATTGGTTGTAATACTCTGAGCAAGTTATTTTTTTCTCACTGAGTCTCAGTTTTCATCTTTGTTCAATGAAGAGGTGACATTAAATGTCTGGAAAAGACCCTGTCGTCTATGACATTTTAGGAGGCTATGAAGCCCCTTCCAGGACAGGTGTTCTCCCCAACTCATACACCTATTTGAACCTATCAGACACTTCAGGTTGCCCTAACTCTCCTGTCCATACGTAGATGGAACAAATTCTGTTCCCTTCTTCTGAGGACTAGAGAAACCAGGAAGCACCATCAAGTAAGTCCTTGTGTTCTTTAAGACCCCAGGTGGGAAGTGAGGGCTCTACTCTCTCCATCAGTAGCTGTGGTCCACAGTCCTTCAGCATCCCCTGGGGTGGGTGCTCCACTGCCCTGTTCCCTCCCTACTCACTGTCATCCATTTTCCTCTTGCTGTCGTTGCCGGGCTGAGCAATTCCCAAGAGTCCATTGATAGAGTAGGTTGAACCAAGTGAATCTGACTGTGGAGACTCTGGAGGTGTCACAGCTGAGCTGGGAACTGGAAGAGAAAGGAGATAGGAGACAAAACAGGCATCAGGATGACTCTCCAGTCACATGGGCTGAGAGAAGCAAGACCCTTCAGCCTTGAAGAATAATAGTCTAGAAAAGGGAACGTAAGTGGCATAATCAACAGAGAGACAAACTCTGAGTCAAGAGGACCTGGGTTCAAGTCCCCACATGGGGGACCCTGTGTGAACCTGGGCAAGTCACTTCAACACTTAGAGCACAACTTCCCCATCTATAAAATGGAGATAAGAACCCTTTGCAATACTCACCTTGAAGAGCTCCAAGGAAAGGTTTCTAGGAAAAGCTCAATCACAAAGCAAAGGTTGGTGACGGATTACCTCTGTGGGGATGGCTGGAGCTACTTACTCAGGGTGTGTCCTGGACTCAGAGACTTGGAAGCCACACAGCTGTCCATGGGGAGGTTGAATGGCTGCTGCACTTTGGTCCGAATAATTCTATGGGGGGAAAAATAGGAGGATGTTGGGGACACTGGAGAGTCTGAAACTGCCCTAGTCACAGCTTTCAGGTGAGTCTCTATGGAGTCCAACGTTATTTCATGGGAGAGAAAGTGAGCTCTTTCTGCAGCCCAGAGATGGAATGCCCTACTCTCCCAGTACTCTAAGTGGCAGGCACTATCTTGGGAGAATCCTGGTTCAAATCCAGTCCTGTCCTGGGAAAATCTCTTGACCTTTCTTTGCCTCTATTTCCTCATCTATAAAATGAGAGGGTTGAAATCTATGACCTCTGAGATCTCTATCTCTAGATCTATGAGTCTATAAACCCATTGTGTCCTAGAAACCAGCCATATTGGACAAGAGAATCAAAAAGAAGGGGTCCTGCCTCCTAGATCTAGCCAATCAGGGAGCTAGCTAGGGTGGCAACTCATGTGACACACCCAGCTAAGTCCAGTTGCTTAGCCAGTGGTTTCAAGGAACCACCGTTTTAAAGAGCCTTTGTGGAGACAAGTATGGAGCATGGGAATGGAAACAAGAAAATCTGAATTCACATCTGTGAACTAACTAGCTTCAATCCCCTTTCTTTAGAAACTGTATGCTGGTTTTCTCAATCATAATAATAGCTACCACTTATTTAAAATGTATCCTATGAGGTGGAAGTGACGTTGGGTCTGGTGTCCCCAACCCACATCACTCATTCCTAAAGGGGGCAGGGCTAGGTCAGGAGCCTAAATCCCTACTAGTCTGAGTTCATGAAACTGATATGTTTGGGTCACCCACCATCCAATCCCTGCTTAAATCCTCCCTTCTCTTGTCAGAACTAACTTGTTAGTGGTTCCCATTGGTCACAATACTGTGCTTTTCTCCTCTCCTACCTGTTGATTGAACTGACGCTGGGGACAGTGTCATTGTCACAGACCCCTTCAGCCAGGAGCCTGTCCCGAATCTCCCAAGCAAACATGGTTGGATTTTGTCGCTTGTAATCACCAATCTTCTCCACTACCTTAGGGGTGGCCACCTTTGGCTTCGAGCCCCCGATCACTCCAGGCCGGATGCTCCCAGTCTCGTAGTACCTACTCCAATAGAGAACGCCAGAGAATTACCCAGTAAGCAAGTGAGAACAGAGAGAAGGGAGAGCAGGGGAGTGGGACAGCAGAAACTGGGAGAACAAGGGAATGGTGGTAAACAGGGTGTAGAGCAAGGAAGTGGGGTGGCAGGATTCAGATCTGCCTGACTTTAGGCTGCCCTGTTGAAGGGTTCTTGGGGGGAAATGTGGACTGAGAAAATGGGCCACCAAAGGGATAGTCTTTGGAAAGCTTCAAAAGCAGAGAATGGTTTAGCAGAATTAGCATGATATTAGAACTGAGTTCCAATCATACCTCTAGTACTTGCTACATGTGCAACAATGGGAAAGTCATCTCATCTCACTCCACCTTGGTTTTCTCAACTACAAAATCTGAGCAATTGAAGCACATGATCCCTAAAATCTCTTCAATCTTTAACTCCTATCCCTTACCCTCAACCGCCAAATAGGATAACCCTCCTTTTATAGGGTCATAGACCTTATAAAGGATTTCAGAGACCATTAAGTCCAACCCCATCCACTTACAGATGATGCCCCAGAAGGTAAAATAATTTTTCCAAGGAAGCAAGTATCAAAGGCAAGTTCTAACCTAAGACTTCTGAGTCTGCACTGGATGGGGGGCTGAATTTACCTCCACTTACTTTTCTGTGTGACCTTGAGAAAATTACTTAAATTTTCTTATCCATACGAGGGGCTCAGACCAGTTGACCTTTACAATCCTTCTGGCCTGAAATCTTTGAGCCTGTGACCCTATAACTTCTAATTTTATTTCTACCCTAAGATTCTAGACTTTTTATGATGTAAGCTAAAGGCAGGAAAAGGTAGCTACAGGCAAGATTATTTCATATTATTCAATTAGCTTAGCTTGGGTGGAAGAATTCATCATTTTTCCCTCCCTAACATTTCCCATTTCCCCTGCCTGGGTAGCCCAGCTCCCTCTATGACCTTGCAGCTTGGCTCTCTGCCTTTTGTTACTACTTAATTCTTCATTTCTGCTCTTAGTTCACAGTTGGGCTTATTCTCTTCCTCTCTAGGTCCCTGGACAAGTAAGGTCATTACCAGGTCCATCGTTGCTTAAGATGAAAACTTCAGTCTCTGAAAACTATGGGACCCCAACCCCTAGGTCTCCCTAAAGAAGACACGCTAAAGAAATCCCTGCATTAACCCGTTTTCGTTTCTGTTTTGGCACCTAATCAAACTCTCCCGAGTGGAGTCTATTATTCATGGGTAACAATAACAAAAACAGCTGTCATTTAATTAATTGTTTTAGTGTTTGCAAAGTAGTATGTAAACTATGTATGCATAGACATACATGTGTATATATGTTTATGTGGTATATATGCATATATATGGGTGGATGTACTAACAAGACACATGCAGTGTTAATGGAAGGCGATCTCAGAGGGAAAGGGAGGGGGTACAGAAAGGACTTAGTGGAGGGATAAAGAAGGTAAAAGGGCGGGGGGATCCTGAAGAAGATAAAGTCTGAGATGAATCACCCAGAAAACCATGGAAACCTAGAGGCAGAAGAGAGGAAGAAAAAGCTCTCCAGGTATAGGAAATAGCCAGTGTAAAGTCTTAGGTTCGGGAACTGCAGCATCCTGTTCCAGAAATAGCAAGAAAGCCAAGATCATTGGAGGAAAAGCCCTAGAAAAGGAAATGTTGGAGACCAGGGTTGTCAAAAACATGAGACAGGAGAGATGAATTTCGTGCTTACCTGCCCAGTATCTTGCTGACACAGCCGTGGCTGACCCGGAGCTGCCTGGAGATGTCACAGGGTCTCACCCCCTGATGGGCCAGATCCACAATGCGTTGGCGTACCACCTCAGGGAGAGGCCGGCCATTCACAAAGGCGCCACCCAGCTGGTTCAACCCCCCGTGGCCTAAAGAAAGAACATCTCCCCCATTCCCAAATGGGCAGGTATTGAGGGGGAAGAAGAGTGAGTTAGAAAATTGATTTTAAAAAATAGCTTACCCCTGTCCAAAGTCTGTACATTTATTTGTATTTTGGCATATACCAACCACATGAGGCAGATGTTGACCTCTAGTTTTCCTCCAAACCATAAGTGAGCCCAAGACCCTCATCTCTTTAATCCCACCATGAAACAGACCATCCAAGAGAGATTTGTTGACATGATAAGGAGAGGAGTAGGCCGAAGTTGAGAACTCTCAAAAAGAGCATGATAAGAGATGTTTTCTGTCAAAATACCGGAGCAAGGGTAGATTTAGGTACAAATAGTAAGGCCTCAGGGGATCAAGGACACAACTCTGATTTCAGAAACACCCTAGTCCCAGAACTATGGTTTTAAAATCAAAAGATCTGAATACAAACCTTCATCTATCATTGTCTACATAACCTCAGGTAAATCCTGGGTCTTAGTTTCCTTATCTGTAAAATGAAGGGTTTCAACAAGATGGCCTCTAGGTTCCTTCCAACTCTAAAGCAATGATCCTATGATTCTTCCACTGTCCTGTAAGACTAAGAAAAAGCAATTCCCTTCTCTTTCTTTCTCTACTCTTTTGCTCCTAAGGAGACAGAGAGAAAGAACATTATCCTGGAAACCAATCAGGAGACCGGAGTTCTAAACTCAGCTTCTGCTACTCATTCAATATATAATCTTAGATAAATTATTTTACTTCTCTGAACATCAGTTTCCTCAATGGTAAAATGTCAGGGTTGGACTAGAATTCAGGGATTCTTTATCTTTTTTAAAGTCTCTTTGGCTTTCTTGGTATTATGATGAAAACTGGGGACCTCTTCTCAGATTAATGTCTTTAAATGTAAACTACATTGACTAACTACATTAAACAAAGAAAACTAATTAATTACTGGTGTGGAAATTGGTTTGAAAACTAATATTGGCATCCCTAGACTAAGAATGCCTGGTAATTAGTCTCTCAGATACTTTCTACTTAGGATAGTCTATGATTCTAAATCCTTGAGTCAAGGATTGAGTCAGTCAAATTTGCTTCATCAAATTTGCTTCTTCTCTTCCCTGATACAAAACTTCTGACAAGACTTAACTCGCCAATGACTACAGGACAATTCGAGGCTGGGCAACTGTGCCTTATGTTCTACAGAGAAAACACTAGAGTGCTATCCTCCATGAAAGTCTACCCATATGTTGTACCCCAAAACTATCCCCATTCTTACCCTTCTAAGAAGCAATGTAGGCAATTTGGGGAGGGAGGGGAAGAAGTAGTACAAGATCTTTCTCAGATACCATTTATCTCCTCTGATACCCAGAAGAATAAAAATAGTAGAGTCAAAATGGTGTTATTTCTGATCCTGGCACTCTTTAAGGAACTGTGCCCCTATCTCAGCACTGCTAAGCTTTCCCTTTCACCAAACTCACTAGAGAGCCTTTCTCAGTCTGCTGGCTTCAGTTTTTAACCATCCCTGAACACCCTCTCCCTCCTTTTCTCCTCAACATCTACCCTCTCCAAGTGAACAGCCTCCTTCTCTCAGCCTCTTGGACCGCAGGGTTGATTATTCATCATCCTTCTGTTTCCATCCTTTGCTTTTTTAATCTTGTTCTGCAATCAATGATGAGCTCAGGAGAGAATTGGGCAGTTGGAACTTTGAAAGCAGGAAGATAGGGAGTAAGGCAGGCAGGGGATCTCAGTCAGAACATTTCTGGAAACTTAACAGAAAAAGCTAAGAAGGGGGAGATTTTCTTGCTAGCCCTGGCTCTGCCATTAACTGACCATGTTAGTTTAGTGTCTTTAGTGTCTGCTTTAGTGTCTTCACCTGCTGAATGATAGCAAAGGGGTGGAAGGTCAACAGTCATGGTCTCTTTAACACCAATGGCCTCCCAGTGTTACAATATTGTGCTGTCAGGAACACCATGATCAAAGAAGAATCAGAAACCCTGATGACCCCATGGGGAATGGAGGACACATGGTGAGTGAGAACAGGATGCACCATCTTACTGAAGATGCCTTGTAGATGTGGTAAAAGAGAAGCTCAGAGGAAAATGAAATGATTATGGTTTCAAAGGACTCCAGTTCAAATCCCTGTCACTTACTGCCCATGTGACCTCAGGCAAGTCTCTGGGTAGCAAATTTCTCACTTCTAAAATGAGAGGAGTTGGTCTAGATAGTCTCTAACATCTCCTTTAACTCTCCATTTTGGATCATCATCAAGAATGATGGGAAAAGGAAGCATAACAGTCATGTAGCAATAGTGATAGATAACTCTCAAAGAGCCTGTGTGCTTGGAGTCAGCATATTGAATGACAGAGTTGGGAGCCAAGAAAAGATTTGGCAACATTAGGTCCAAGCTAAGATAGAATATAAAAGAACTAAATTTAAAGCCACCTTAATTGGGTTCAAAAGATCAACTTTACAATAGGATAGGGCAGATAGGGCTAGAGAAGAGCTCACCTAGAAAAGATTTGAGGGTTCTGGGGAATTTCCAAGTTCAATATGAGTGAGCTGTTAAACATGGAAATCCGAGAAAATGAATGTAATCTTAGAGGCTTGAAAGTGATGATCACCAAAACAAGGGAAGTGGCAGTTCTACTGTATTTTGCCTTTGTCAGACTCTCTCCAGAGGAGAGTAATCAAGATGTGATGAGTCTTGATTGCAAGTCATATGAGAATCAAGTGAAGTCATTAGGAATATTTATCCTGCAAAAGAGAAAATTTGCTAGGGGTTGAGATAGATAAGAATGACTTAATTCAATTATTCAAAGAACTTTCCATGGGAAGGAAATCAGACTTGGAAATTCTAATGAGGGAAGTCAACACATGAACTGAAAAAGGTGGAAGGAAAGAGAATTGATGGTTGGTTTGACTAGATGGATTCTGAGATCCTTCCTATGAATGAAGGAGGAGGAAGAAGAGGAGGAGGAAGAAGAGGAGGAGGAAGAAGAAGGAGGAGGAGGAGGAGGAGGAGGAGGAAGTAGTAGCAGAAAAAGGAGGAAGAGGAGGAGGAGAAGGAGAAGAAGAAGGAGAAAGGAAAAAAAGAAAGAGGAGAATCTCCAATATGTTCCATAGAAACTATGTGGATAATTTATACAAAAACATGGACAATATTACATGGAATAAGGAGACATGAAAGGGTTATGCCCACTGACTGAAGATTATTGATGCAATCACGGATATATGTAAGGTCTAGGTAATAAAATCACATGCCTTTCCATTTTTGTGTGTCTCAATTTACCTAATAGAGGAATGTCGGGGTATGAGTAAATATGATATCTCTGTCTGCCAAGGACCTTGGAACATCTAAAAAAAAGCTTCTTGAAGAGATAAGAGAGAGGGAGGAAGAGAGAGAGAGAGAGAGAGAGAGAGAGAGAGAGAGAGAGAGAGAGAGAGAGAGAGAGAGCCATAATACTATGTATTATGATTTTATGTGTGTGAGAGAATAAATTCTAGTTCTTAATTGGATGAATCAGAAAATTGTTCTGGGGCATGTGGCCCACTTTTCCAGAACTCTCAGAAGTCTAACAATGGTATAGCTTCCATGTCATGAGTCTAACAATTCATACTGACAAAGTATTATGAAATTTACAATGCTGAGTCCTGGGATTGACAATGTGGAATCATCAAATCAGACCATATCCAAAGTACTGCATTCACATCTGGGCACCATATTTTTTTTTAGGTTTTTGCAAGACAAATGGGGTTAAGTGGCTTGCCAAGGCCACACAGATAAGTATTAAGTGTCTGAGGCCGGATTTGACCCCAGGTACTCCTGACTCTAGGGCCAGTGCTTTTATCCACTGTACCACCCAGCCGCCCCTAGGGCACCATATTTTAATAAAGGTATTGGTTCATGGGACAGTAATCCAGCATAGTAAAGAACTTCAGTCCATGTCATATGAAATACAGTTGAAGGATCTGGGCAGGTTTAGCCTTAAAAAAAGAGAAGACTTGAGGAACAGAGGGGAGAAAATAGTTGTTTTTAAGAGTTTGAAAGTTTGTCATATAGGGAAAAAAAATGGATTTGTTCTATTTAACCCAGAGGTCAGAAAAGGAACTATGTGTGAGCATTACAAAGAAGTCAATCTAGACTTGATAGCAGGCAAATCTTGCTAGCAATCTGAGTTGGTTAAAGCAGTTGGGTCAACTTGGGAGCAGGGTTGGCACTGCTTATTGGAGGTCATTAAAAAGAAACTGAGTGACCAACTTGTTGGGTAAGTTGTAATGGAAATTTTCCTAGTTGGGTCTCTGAACTCAGAAATTCTATGAAATTCATGCCAAGTATTTATTTTATTTTGTTGCCTTCTCATCCAATAACTTTGCTTGATGAGAATGGAAAGAAATCAAGAGAGGGGAAGGGGCAAGAAAGGAAGGGAATGTGCATGTGTCTGTGTGTCTGTAGTGTTTGCAGATTCACAGAAGATTTAGATTTTTAAAATCACTTAAATTCTATTTATAGCAGTGGGTGGGGAGCCAGACATCCAGTCCCCATTCTCTCCTACTGACTTCAACAGTCAATTTCCCATTTTTAAAAAAAGGGACCTCTTTGATGTGGGCAGCAGGACGGGGGTGGGGGGGAACATCCCTGTCTAAATATGAAAAGCAAGGCATTCTGCCACTTTTAGGTAGTGCCAACAGTTTGAACCTAGTGGCCATCTTTGCCAATGTGTTGTATAGGGAAGAAAAACTGGGCTAGATTTCAGAGAGGCAACTGTTTAGTTCCTTGCCAACTCCTAGCATATCACTGAATCTTGGTTTCTTCCTCTTTAAAATATAGATATCAACCCAATATTTCACAAGGCTATTGAGTACAGAATGACAAAATCTCAGAGTTACAGAGCCTCTTAGAGGTCATTTAGTCCCTGACTGATATAATGAATGTGAATGTGTTTTAAAAAGCAAATTGAGGAAAGTAAAAACAGAAAAAAAAATGTAAAGAACAAAATGAAAGAGGTCGTAGATACACCTTAGGATCAGATCAGAGTCAGCATAGCATACTAGATAGCATTTCTTCAAACTAGGAAGACCTGGGTTCAAATTTACATTTTCCACATACTGGCTTCTGGACCCCAGGTAAGTCACTTAACTTTGGGTGTTCTAGGAAATACTCTAAGTTAAGAAGGTAAGATCTATTTTGGTAAAAGGAAAATCTCTCATCTGAAAATTCCCAATACAAATGAAATCACATGTCCAGTCCCTTTCCACTAAAAGGCACAGTAAATAGAATGTGGAACTTGGAGTCAGGAAGACCTGAGTTCAAATCTAACCTCAGACACTTACTAGTTGTATGACCCTGGGCAAGTCACCTAAGTTCTGTTTGCCTTAGTCTCAGCTATAAAACAATAACACCTACCTCCCAAAGTGATTGTGAGGATAAAAATAGTGAAAAATTTGCAAAATGTATTAGCACTGGTGAAATGCTCATGTCCTTCCTTCCTACAACCCTACCTTAGGGTAAAAAACTAAAGCTAGAAGCTATCTTGAAGAGCCCATAGTCTAACCCCACTGTTTTATGAATGAGGAAGAGGAGTCTCAAAGGAAGCTAAGTGATGGTCAAAGTCACAAAGAGGTAAAATTTGAAGCCAGGTCTTCTGACTCAAGGTCCTCTGCAGCACTCTCTCTCCTGTGTCATATTTCCTACGGTCTTCCACCTTCGAGAGTCATTTGCCTCCTGTGAAGAAGGGGTCTAAGAGGCCAGTTTGTTGGAGGGGGTGGGGTGAGGGACACAAGTAAAGTCAATAGAGCGAAAAGTGCCTTCCAAAGTGCCCTGCCTTCAAATGCCACTTCAAGGGTGTTGGATTAGATAAGCAGACTAAAGTGCATAGGGCCCCTTGGGAGCAGGATGGATCCCCCTTATTCAAGGTCATTAAAAAAAACTGGGAGACCACTTGTTGGATAAGTTATAATGGGAATTCTGCGCCCCTTCCCCTCTCCCAAGATCCTTTCCAGCTGTAATTCTGTTGTTCATCCTATGAACCTGGATGACTCTAGATTAGCTGTGAGTCGATCTGTGTCTTCTCACTGAACACAAGGGGGCGCTAAGCAGCCACCAGAGCAAGACATTGCTGAAGCTCAGTCAAGCCTGTAGTGGCTACATTTGCCCCAGTTTCTTTGTAGACACTTCTTATTCTCTGTGAACATTCACACGGGGCTTTGTGGTTATAAAGTGCTCAAAATATATTGTCTCACTGGAGAAATTATTCAAGGTCACATGGTGAGCAAGTAGCAAAATGGGGACTCCAAGACCAATGCTCTTCCCAACCAGCGCGACCATGTGACCTCCCCAGTGACTCCTAGAGCTGAATCCAAGGTCCGTAATAGCGTAAACATGTGTCTGTCTGTCTATCCATCTATCTGCCTGGATATAGTGTGCATATATTTATGTAGAGAGAGAAATACATATTTATGTGTATGGAAATACATTCATCTGTGTATGCACACATGTTCAAATAGCTACCATGTTTGTAGTTCTTTAATGTTTGCACAGTGTTATCCATATTTTCTCATGTGATCCTTCCCTGGGAGGTGGGAGCTATTAAGCTTCCCATTTTAGAGATTGAGGAAACTGAGTCTAGAAAGTCATGTGATCTAATCAAGATCACCCAATTAATATTTATCTGAGATTGGAGTTAAACTCAGGTCTGACCTGAGTCCAAGACTTTCCCTCCCTTATCTCTTCAAAAAAAGTAGCAGAATTGAGACTAGTATCTAGTTCTCAAGTCTTCTGTGGTCTAACCATGTTACCCCACTCCTTTCCTCAAGGTTTGCAGTAGAAAAGGATTAGCTTACTTCATATAAGCAGAAAGTTTGATGAATATATATATATATAATATATTCACTTCAACAATAAATTTCCCATTTAAAAAATTATAATTCAGGATGTGGTGCCATTTCCCCAATGATGAGCAGAATGACGATCTTACACATTTGTAAAATACCTTTCACTTTGCAAAGCACATTCCCAGGTATGTGTGTATGTGTGTGTATACATATATACATATATCCTTCCTTACTACATCCCTATCTTAGAGTCATCATCCAGAGCTAGAAGATAACTTGTAGATCCCACATATTTACATATACATGTATACCCATGTATATAAGTACATATGGACAAACATATTCCCCCCAAAAATACATTGTACCATATATAGTTTCTAGTATATATGTATATCTATGAATGTGTGTGCATATATGTATTATATCTGAGCAGAAATCCTAGAGAAAAGAAATTCAATAGCTAAGCCTAGAAAAAATATCCCATGGATCAACAGGGAAGGTGTGCTGGCTAATGCCCAACATTAATCTGACAATCTCAAATTCAAAGAAAACCCTCTCTCAGAGGTCATTTACCAGGTCAATGAAGAAAAGTATAAAAGAGAAATAAAGGCTATATTCCCAGGACCACTGACTGTTATTTGCATTAGGCATCAGCAAGCCTACCTTCAGACAGCAAAATAAATACTGGCCTTCTTAAGCGGCAGAAGACTTGGGTCTTAGTCAAGGCATTTCATTATTTACTAATTTTGTGATCATAAGAAAGTCACTTTATTATCTCTAGACCCTGTTAATTCATCTACAAAATGGTGGTAATAGGCAAAAATTCAATTTGATCATAGAATTATAGACTATCAATTCTGAATGTGATGCAGTTGGTCCACTCTACCACTGGAGGTCACAGGATTTAGATTTGGAAGGGACCTCAGAGAATGACTACTCCAACTCCTAGGCTGGAACAGAAAAATGATTTATCCGTGTATCAAAGGAAAGATTTGACACTGGGTCCTCTGACTTAGAACTCTTCCAGTACACCACACTATCTGGGAATATGCTTTGCAAAGTGAAAGGTATTTTACAAATGTGTGAGATCGTCATTCTGCTCATCATTGGGCAAATGGCACAACATCCTGAATTATCAACCCTATACTGCCAAGGAGTCAGTGGTAAAATGGAGAGAACTTTGGGTTGAGGTATTGAAAGAACCTTTATTTTCTCTAGATAAAGACCCTGACTGATCCACCAGAGATGGACACCCAGCCTGGCTCACAAGGTGTAGACTGCTTCCCTAAGGACCAAAAAGGCAAGCCAGGGGTGAGAGGACTCAAAAAGGATTGCAGAGGAATACGACCCATATCTCTACCTCCTTTGCTACCTGTACCAAGATCCCAGGACTCAGAGCCCCACACAGGGAGCAAAAGAACAATGCACTATGAGTCAGACCTGTAGAGACTTCTTACTCCATCAGCTGTTCAAACCCAGTGGAGGCAAAATGGCTGGCATCATCACTGTGGGCATGCCTTCTCTGCTGGCACCTGGCCATCCACTCCTTCTACCCCACCCTAAGGGCCTATTGTCCTCAAGCTGGCCCCTAGATGCCCTGGGCCCCCCACTGTGGGACCCCACCCCAACCTATACTCTCTGATCACCAGTCCAGAGCTTTCCTTCCTCCTTCAAAATGTACCCTTGTGAGTACCATCATCCCCTAAGGGTAGGTTTCTAGGAATATACTAAGGGCTAACCAAGGCCTCTCCAGAAGTTATCCCCTCTCTCCTCTAAGGTAGCATATTTACATTTTAATGGGGTCCCCCTGGAGATATATCTGAGAATTACAGAATGTTCACTTTGGAAGGGATTTAAGAGGTCATCAAGTCCAAGCTCCCCATTTTAGATAGGAAAGGAACTCAGAACAATGATGTGCTGTGTCCACCAAAGACATCCAGTTAGCCGGATTAGAACCAAGGTGTCCTTCCTTAATCCAAAGTCATCCTCATTGGCCCCAACTCTTCCTGGGCATAATCATCCAGGCGCTGCTCTATTTTCTTTCCATTTTTTCTCTTCTTTTCTTTTTTTTTGTACTCCCCTATTCTTTTATAGTCTTTCTTCCTTTTTAAAAAAAAATTATATTGTTCTATTTTTCCCAGAATTCTCTTGGATTCAGACTCTCCTCTCTTCTTCAACTCTTCCCTTGGCCTGTCATTTTCCTAAATAAATACCTTCCTTGCCTTTGCCACAACCTAGATCACACTTTTAGTTTAGCAGAGTCTTTTGGTTTTCCCTCTCCCCTGGGTCATCCCAATCAATAATTCTGGCACCTCAGAGGGTCCAGGGTGGTCTAGTGACTTCTGTCATAACCTCTAGAATATGTGTAGAAAATAATGGCAGCTCAGCAGTCTGGAAGGTTGGTCTCCTAGGCTCAGGGCCTGCTTTGGCCACTGGCTTAGTGTGTGATTCTTAGAGAACCCTTGCTTTTCTTAATACCCACCCTATGTGGTGGTACGGGAATAGCTGTGAGATAGAGAACAATAACTAAGTAAAGGTACAATGGCAGCCAAGCAGCATTGAGCTCACAAAGAAAGGCAAGAACCAGTCCCTGCGCTCAAGGGCTCCCAATGAACCTCTCACAGACGGACCTTAGGAGAGGGACCAGAACAAGATCAGTGCTCCTCTTCATGGAATTACAGATTTCAGTAAATTTGTCTACTTCAAGTGTTAGAGGTTTGGGAACTCTAGAGGACCAAGGATCTCCAGGATAAAGAGGGGGTTGGAATATAAATGGGAAGAACACAAAGGAAACCAGAAACTGTAATTTTGCTGATCTTGTTTGTCCCTGGACCTTCTTTCCTTCTTTAGAGAAATGAGGAATTATGAACAAGGAACATTGTATATACTAGTGAGTTTTGTTGAAATTTTCTTTCTTTTTAAATTTTTTGTAACAAAGGAGGACTCACTGAGCTGAACAGAGCAGAGGGAGATCTTCCAAAATCAAGGCAATAAAAAAGAAAAGATAACAATAATGCTTTTTAAAGAGAGAACGGGAAAAATATTAGAACAAAAGAAGTCAAGCAATTATGAACCAAAAAGCAGATATATCCCCTCCATTGTGAAAATTTTTGAATATATGAGTTGTATTGAATATTTTGCTCTGACACACCCATGGTTTCACTGTCTCAATGGACATTCCATTCACTGATGCATGTCACAGCCCATCCATTCTGGCCTAGGCCCTATAGTTCCTAACTATATTCTCCCATTGTTTCATCTCAAGCTTTCCCCCAATATTTTTCCCCTCTGTATTGTTAAATTACTAGATCCAAAATTTAATGTTCTGAAGGAAGAATGTAGAACAACAGGGTTCCACAGAACACAGGTCATAACGTGGTAGGTATAGGCAATGGAAAGAGTCCAAAGAAGTGAGAGAAAGGCCCTGGAGTCAGAGGGCCTGAGTTCAAATCAAACATCCCCACTTATCAACTGGCTCATCCTGGTCAGTGACAACTTCTCAGTGCCTCAACTTCCTCATCTGACAAATGAGGGATCTAAACTCAAAGGCCTCCGAGGACCTTCTAGTTTTCAATCTATGCTCCTGGGGTCCTTTTGTCTTGATTCTTCCTCTATGAAATGAGAGAGTAGGACTAGGTACACCCTAATATCTCTCCCAAACCTGAATCCATTATCCATCCTATGGCCTGGGATCAAATTCCACCTCAGATGTTTGCTGCTTATATGACCTAGAATAAATCATTTAACTTCCCTAGGCCTCAGTTTCCTCAACTCTAAAACGAGTTTGGATGAAATAGCTTCCAAGGTCCCTTCCAATGTGACATATAGGATTTTATGATGTAGTTCTAAAACTTCTGCTTCCCTATCTCATTCTCTCCTTCCTTCACTCTCTCCTCTGTCTCTGTCTCTGTCCCTGTCCCTGTCCCTCCCCTATTTCCTTTGTCTCTGTCTCTTTCTCTCTTCTGTCTCTCTCTCCCCCATCTCCTTTATCTCTCTCTCTTTCTTTCTCTCTCTGTCCCTCCCTTATCTCCTTTGTCTCTCTGTCTCTGTCTCTGTCTCCCCCCCTCTTATCTCCTTTATCTCTCTCTATGTCTCTCTTTCTCTCCTTTGTTTCTGTGTCTCTCTGTCTCTGGAATTTAAAGGTGGAAGTGGCATTTGTTGTGTTCAGTTGTTTTCAATCAGGCCCAACTCTTCCTGACGCCATTTGGGGTTTTCTTGGCAAAGATACAGGCATTTCCTTTTTCAGTGCCCCTTTAGATGAGGAAAGTGAGGCAAATAGGGTTAAGTGATTTACACAGGGTGAGACTAGATTTGAATTGAGGTCTTCCTGACTCCAGGACTGGTACTCTATCCACTTCTATCCAAGGAAGGGATATTAGAATTCATCTAATTGATTCCTTTCAATCTGCAGATGAGGGAACTGAGGCCCATAAAGGTGAAATTCTGACAAGGATAGAATAGAACAAAGCCAGGATTCCTCACAAGCCTCCTAACTTCAGACCCAAAGCAATTACAAACTAGCTGGGGGAAAGCAAGACTTCAATGTGTGTAGAATTAAATAACAACTCAAGATTTAAATAACAGTTCGAGATAGGGATAACCAAGATGTCTCAAGGCAGTATGTGATTAATAGCTGAGTGGAGTGCAAAGACAGTGGAAGAGGAGGAAGGAGGAAAGAACTCTGCAGGCCAATTGGGGTGAGCAGGAAAAAGCTAAAGGATGGGCATGATCCAGAGGGACAGAGAAGCTGTTCCAGGCAGGAGCCAACAGGCAGAAAAGGGAAAGGTCAAGAAGGAATTCATTTGACAGGGAGAATTCACAAAGGGGAAAAAAGAAGCAGGCTAGAAATGACTGGAAGATAATTCACTCACAAATTAAGTACAGAATGGATCTAGAGGGGTGGCTAGGTGGTGGAGTGGATAGAGCACTGACCCTAGAGTCAGAAGGACCTGAGTTCAAATCTGAAATCAGACACTTAATAAGGACCTTGCTGTGTGGCCCTGGGCAAATCACTTAACTCTATTGCCTTGCAAACAAAAACTGGAATGAATCTAGGGTGGATCCAGGGCTTTAGAGATCATCTAGTACCATCTCATTCAACATATAAATAAAATGGAATCCAGAGAATTTAAATGATTTGCCTAAGGTCACACAGATAATAAGTGACACAGTCAGAATCCGAACTCATATCTCCTAACTCTAATATACTGTGCCATGATGCCTCATCAATCTGAAAAGAGCTCAAGGTGACCCTAAAAATAAAGGAGAACATCCACAATTTTTGTTGTTCAGTCACTTCAATCATATCTAATTCTTCATTCTTCCCATTTGGGGCTTTCATGGCAAAGGTACTGAAGTGATTGGCCTTTTCCTTCTCCAGCTCATTTTACAAATGAGGAAAAGGAGGCAAAGGGGTTTAAGTGACTTGCTCAGGGTCACACACATCTAGTAAGTATCTCAGGCTAGATTTGAACACAGGTCTTCTGGATTCCAGGCCCAGTGCTCTAGGCATTGTACTACCTAACTTTGCAGATTATCTATAGACCCTTTCATTATAATGCCAACTTTCATTCCATTGCTTTTTTGATTTACCTCCCATCTCTTCCCCATATAGCACAGGTATCACTTTCAAAAGAGGTCTTTCTTGATCCATACAATTATCACACATGCATATCCATATATATATATGTTTTCTGTTTTGTAAATGTACATGTTATCCACATTGGTAAAATAGAAGCTTACTGAAGACAGGAGTAGATGTTGTTTTTGAGGCCTTTGTCTTATAGAGAAAGTTCTGGACTTAGAGTCAAGAAGACCTGAATTCAAATTCTAACTCAAACAACTTATTAGCTGGGGGACCTTGGCAAGCGATTTAATCTCAGCCCTTAGTTTTCTTATTTGTAAAGTGAGGAACAATCGCTCCAATTTCACAGGTCTGTTATAAATATGAAATGAGATATTTGTAAAGTCTTTGAAATTCTTAAAAACTTAAGTAAATCTGAGATACTTTTATTTCTGTATCAACACATTGCCCAACATGGGGCCCCCCCATTTTTGTCTGAAACATAGTGTTTAAGAAATATTTGCTAATTAATTGATAGTAATAACTTATCAAATTGTTATTGATGGATTAAATGAAGAATAGCAGTTTAGTTTGGGAGAAAATGGGGGATACACTCAAATGTCAAATTAAGGAGTGTAGGCTTTACCCTGAAAGCAATCATAAGTCAATTGAAGGCTTCTGTGAAGGATGAAAATGGTGTTTTTAGGAAGAATTGAACAATAAATATGGGAGCAATCAGCTGTAAGAATAGACTAGAGTTGGAAGAACAGTTAGGAAAAAAAATATAATAATCCAGATGAGATGGGATGATGGCTTGTACTTGCTGTGTGGCAATAGGTGTAGAAGGAATGGACAAAATTGAGAGACACAGAATGGCCAGAAGAAAAGGATCATGGGTAATGAAAGGGTTGGGGGGGTGGTGTTTGGTCTTTGTTTTTTGTTTTTACCACAAGTGACTGGGAAGATCATAAATGGTGTAACCTTTGACAGTTTCTAGAACAATAAAGGATCCCAGGGTGAGACATGTTGATTTTAATTATACAGCAACACATCCATAGAGGTACAGATACAAAGGGGGCAGTTGTGAATGTGGGACTGAGACTCAGGAAAGCTGCCAGAACTGTAGTTGTAGATTTGGGAATTATACTTCCAGGAAAAAAATTGTGAGAGTAGGTTAAAACTTCAAGGAAGACGATAAGGAAAAGAAGAGCAGAACAAACAGGGATGTAGGGAAAGTCCAAAGTTAAGGGTTGGTGGAAGCAGCAGTAGAAGAGGTATTGAGGATATATTGCTGAAAAATCTAAGCCTCCCCCCCAAATTCCAAAAACCCCAGGTTTCATTACTTAATTACCAGGATCTTATTTTCCAGCCTGATGGTTGTATTTATTGGACAATGGCAGAGATGCCCCAGTATTGACAGATAGACCCCTCCCCAGGGTCACATCCGGGGCTCTCTCTGCCATTTACACCTCCTTCTGTTTTTGTTGTTGTTTTTAGTTGTGGTTTTTTTTGCAAGGCAAAGGGGTTAAGTGGTTTGCCCAAGGTCACACAGCTAGGCAATTATTAAGTGACTGAAATCAGATTTGAACTCAGGTCTTCCTGACTCCAGGGCCAGTGCTCTCTCCACTGCACCACCTAGCCACCCCTACACCTCCTTTTGTTAAAAAAAAAAAAAAAAAAAATTCCTTAGGACTTCTCTGAGACCCTATCCCAGGCAGTCACTGATAGTCAAGTAGTCCCCTGGTGGGGTCCTTGTGCTCAGGCTGTCTTTACTTTGTCCTGTCTTGCTTTCTGCTTTTTGTTCCCCATTCTTTCTTTTGCATTGTCACATACCCTGGGCTTGAAGTATCCTCTTTTAAGTGACTACGTTTCCTCTCTTAGAGACTTCTCAGAAAGAAAAAAAAAAAAAAAACCTCATCTCTTTGCTGGAGATTTCTCAGACTGAATGAGAAGGGGGCCACAGGAAGAAGAGGGAGGATGGAGAGGAAGCATCCTCTATTTCCCCCTTCCGGGGATCAGTGGGAAAAAACCTATTACTTGGAAGATACAAGGCCTGAATTCAAATTCCTGCTTTTGTGGCTTATCTCCTGTGTCACTTTAGATGATTGGCTTAATTTTTCTCTGGGCCTCAGTCTCCTCAACTGTAAAATGGATAGACAGGATTAAATAGTCCTTGGGCTCCCATCCAGCTTTGGGACTCTGATCCCACAATGACATGAGAGGACTCTGCAGCACATTTGACCTTCCCCTCCTCTCCCTCTCACCCTCCAAAGTCCCAGGGCAGGGCACAGCAGATCAGGGGCATGAGAAGTCATTAGGAGCCAGAGGAACTTTCCCCATCCAAACCTGTGACATCACTGGTTATTCATTTCTTCCTGGGCTGGGTCTATGTGATTACATTAGCCATGTTCAACTGTACCTCCCTGTTCATTGAAGCAAAGCAGCATTGAAATCAGGAGTCCCAAACCACCAGCTCCCAAGCTCTCATCTCTGCTACTGGGTTATTTCTGGACCTGCTACCTAGGACTACAGGTTAATAGGTGGCCTTTCATTTACACTAGATCATGGGGGCCAGGACTAGAAAAGACCTGGGAGACCAACTAGTCTAAGTAACGTCCCTTCCCTTTTTTATAGAAAAGAGACAAAGGTGGGGAGAAGTAAAGAGACTTGGAGAGAGGAAACACTTCTGTTTGCCTCAGACTCCAATTAGCAGTGTGATCCTAGGCAATTACAACATTTAACCTTTCTGGACTTCAGTTTCTTTATTTATAAAATGAAAAGGTTAAATTCAGTGACCTCCAAAATTCCTTCCAAAGTCTTTCTCTATGATCCTCTAGTCCTGTGATTATAGGCAGTAATGATAAAGTCAAAATTCAAACATGGGTCCTTTGGCAACAAACCTTGTACTCTTTCCTATGTGGGCCACCTCTCCAGAGGAGGGGATGGATCTTTGCTTTCTCCCCATAGTGTTTGGCACAATGCTTGGGGTGTGAGTGTGTGTGTATGTGTCTGTGTGTGTGTGTGTGTGTGAGAGAGAGAGAGAGAGAGAGAGAGAGAGAGAGAGAGAGAGAGAGAGAGAGAGAGAGAGAGACAGTTTTGAAAATATATATACAACAAAATCTTAACCCTGGAAACAGCCAGGAAAAAAGGGACTCAGACTCTCTCAGATTCAATAAGAAAAGGAAGGGTCAAAAGTCATAGCTATCTCCAAAGGAGACAGCTTAATTGTGGGGAATTCTGTGCTTTATCACCCCACCCCCCCAGTTCTACCACTAGAGTAGGACCCTGAGTATGTTTACTCACCTAGAAGTCTCTAAGGTCCCTTCCAATTGGAAACATTCCATGAGCCTATCACCCCATATCCTACCAACAATATGGAGTCCAAAGATAGGAGTTCAAAACCTGCCTCAAATATTGAGCTGTGTGACCCTGAACAAATTATTTTAAGTCTCTAAGTTTCAGTTCCAGTTGCCACCAGCTCTAGCTCTCTATAGAAGAAAACTGGCCACCATCTTCCTTTGCCTCTGCATTTTGATCTAAGTCTCATTTTTCCCCTTGCACTCCTTTTATCTATGCTAGGGGCCTACACACAAAATTTCTGACAAGGACCCCTAGCATCACCCACCCAAAATCATTTTCCATTTTGTTTCTGCTTTCTACTATTTCTTTCCCTCCCTTTTCTCCCTTCCTATTTTCCCTATCAGCTCGCTCTCTCTCTCTCTCTCTCTCTCTCTCTCTCTCTCCTTCCCTCCCATTCCCCTCTCTTTTACATCCACCTTGAATATTCTTTCTCTCCTCTGGATTTTGCCCAATCACCTTTGTTTGCCTTTGTTCCCATACTTGCTTCCTCCTGGGATTCTCTCCTCCCCTGCCCAGTCCTAGGAATGCCTCCATCTCCCCTCTCCTTCCCCCGACTCCCAGTCTGCCCTCTCCAACTCTCCCTTCACCTCCTGTCCTCCTCTCTCCCCGGCCTCCTTGGCCAGCCATCCCCCTCCCTCCATCATCTTTATCTCCTGCATGACTGCTCAGGTTCTATATGCCATCTTCCCCTCAAAGGCATTCGCAGCTCGGCTGTTATTCTTGTATTAGCATTGAACCCATTAAAGCTAATTTGTTTGCCCTAATCTCCATTTATTTTTCCCTAGTTGATATTAGATTTCCTTCTCTATTGCTCCAGCATGATTTTCTCTTTGTCTTCCTAATGGTCTACCCCCCTCTCTCTTTCTCTATTAATCTGGCTTGGCTTCACCATGTGGTTTCAAGCCCTTTCTTTGCCTCCCCCAGCCCTTTAAATTAACCCTGTCGCCTCTGTCCCAGGAAGGGCCCCAACACACTGATTTCTAGGGATGGAGCAGCTGGGAGTTTCAGTGAACCTTCAAGCTTAGAATGGGAGGTGAATCTTTGTTTTTCTTTTTTTTTTCCTAAAAACACCTGGGTCTCCTCACCTGGACTCCATCACCATCCTACCTCAGATACTTATTGCCTGTGCAATCCTGGGCAATCATTTAATGACTCTCTTCCTCAATTTCCTCATCTGTAAAATAAGAGGATGGGGTCTGATGGTTTCTAAGGTTACTTTTAGTTTGAAATCTATGATCCTATGGTATTTCTAGGACCTGAAAAACTCAGGTACAGGGTATCTACTACTGTGTCTTCTTTCCATAAAATCTGGGAATTTGGAAGGACCTTAACATCATTAAGTATGAACCTCTGCATGATGCGTAAATTCTATCTACCACATCCCTGATGAGGGCAAATTATCATTATGCTGGAGGTCCCCTTGGTGCTTACGCTCCCTCCTTTTCTCTTTCCTCCTTCCCTCCATCTCTGTCTCTCTCCTCTCCCTGTCTTTCTTTTTCTCTCTTTGTCTCTTCCTCTGTCTCTTCTTTCTGTCTCCTCTCTTCCTCCTCTCTTTTTCTCTTCTCTTTTCTCTCTTCCCTTTCTCTTTCTCCTCTCTCTCTCTGCTCTCTCTTCATGTCTTTTTCTCTTCCTCTATCTCTTCTTTCTGTCTCCCCTACTCCTTCTCTCTCTCTCTCTCTCTCTCTCTCACATTTACATATCCTTGAGGAAGCTGAGAAAAGACTAAACCCTGGAAAGCTTTCATTACTTTCTTTTACTCCAATCATCTTCCTGGGTTTCAATTTCCCATCCATAATATCAAAGGGTGCACCTCAAATATTTTATGAATTTCTAAGCATGCAAGATGCCTCCTGTTTGAGACAGGGCTTTGCCTTAGCTTCACAATTCTACATTCTACTGGTGCAATGAGATTGTTTGCCTGGATTTGACTCACTACCCTATCATGACTGCCAACTTTAAAGTATTTCCTAAATGATGTAATGGAAAAATGGCTGAGCTTGGAGTCATGAGAGCTAAACTCAAATCCAATCCCTTCTCCTTAGTACTTGTATGAGCATGGGCAAATCTCAGTTCTCTAAGCCTCAGTTTTCCTGTTTGTAAAATTAAACAGACTAGACAGCTTCCAAGGTCCAAGACATTCAGCCCTACACCTGTCCCTTGATTGACAAGATAAAGTTTCCTCAGTTCTTTCTTCACGTTCCCTTGCAGGGAGAGAGCTCTGAGCTATCTCAAGGGTGATCTTTGAATTTTGTGTCTTAGGGACTAGGTTAAGAGCAAAGTTTTCCCCACATTCCTGGAGAAATGAAATCTCTCCTCAATTTGTGAAGCCCCAGGACTGGCAGACTTCCTAGGGTCTCACAAGGTGTGTCCTTCTCATTGTCTGATCTAGGTAAGTCACCCCCCTTCATGATGGACTCCATCTTCCCATGAGACTAATCGTAAGGGGTATAAGGCATCCATAGCTCCTGTTTACCCCACCCCTTGGAGAGGATAAAAAGAGATAGAACCCTTCCCAAACTGATCTGATGAATACATGCCACACCACCATGACTTAATTGTGTCTTGTTTTCTTCCTTTATATCTGAGAAGGGGAATGTCTGCCCAAAACTTGTAGGAGGGATGATAACAATAATGAGAGGGGGGGTAGAAAGAGGAAAAGCAGAAGGAGAATGAGGAAAATAGAACAGGGGAGAGAGCTAAAGTTTGCAGAATATTTTATATGCATACGATCAATACAGACCAGGAATCAACTTTAGAGAATGGCTAGGCTAGAGGTCATTAACCTAGGATCCATAAAGGTCCATGAGTCCGTAGACCAACCAAGGAGCCTGTGGATAGGCTTCAGTAGACCTATGAACTTGGATGGGAAAATAATTTCACCTTTATTTTCAATTTAATTGACTTCTATTTAATCTATTTTGTTTTAAACATATTTGGAGAAGTTTGTGAAACAAACCAAAAAAAAAAAAAAAAAAAGAATAAGAACCCTTGCTATAGTGCAACCCTCTCCATTTTGTAGAAGAGGAAACTGAGCTTTAGAGAAGTTAAATGATGTGCTCCAATTCACCTAGAAGGGCTGGGATTCCATCCCAGGTTTTCCAAATCCCAAGGCCAGCACCCTATCTACTAGGTAACACTGACTCTTGGGATAATGAGAATATACTCTGCAGTGACTAGCAGCTGGTGGGCAGGGGTCTTGGAAGGTCATCTCCCATCCACACCTCCAGGTCCCCGTCTCCCCAGATGTATTACTAGGCAATCAAGTCATCCTACAAAAGACCTAAAAAGAGCTGTCCGGATCCTGGGCAGAAAAGTGCCTCCATTTCCCTATTGTGTTTGTTCCAAGTTTTCAAAATTCACATATCTACTGATGGTAAAGACCCTGCCTTTTGTACTGTGCTAGTGGGGTTATGCCCAAGTCCAGTGGAAATTCCTACCCAACATCCCATTTGGAGCTTCAACCTAGGCAGAGAGGAGGAGGATTGGAGTTCCAGGGAGGTCTTTATTACTAATCGTCAAAACTGTAATCCATTTAAAGGTTCTTTCCCCAAGATGGAATAGACTTTCTCTGGAAGTAGTGGGGTAAGGCAGTTAACATGCATTTTTAAGAGCCTATTCTGTGCCAGAAACTGCTAAGCTAAGGACATGCAAAAGACCCCAAAGAGCTCACAATCTAATAAGAGACACAAACACAAAGATGTGCAAATAAGCTATAGAAAATGACAAATTGGAGTTCATTAGGAGAGGGAAGGCACCAGAGGTTTGCCCGTAGAGGGTACTGGATATCTATTCCTCAGGAATCTTGAGAGGAGGGCCCCTACTCAGGTATAACTTGCATTGGATGGGCTTGAGGTCACAATAAAGTCCTAGATTTAGAGCTGGAAAGGACCTTAGAGATCATTGAAACCAACTCTGTTAATGGAAAATGGAGGTCAAGAGAAATTAAGTCACTTGCCCAAGACTACACAACTAGAAAGTATCTGGGGCAGTCTTTGACCCTGTCTTCCCTTCGCTAAGGTTGGCACTCTTTCTGCCACACCCCCAGGGGCTCAAATGACTTAGAACGTCACGAATAGCAAATTTAAAGAGGCAGCTTAGAGGGGCAGCTAGGTGGTGCAAGTGGATAGAATACTGGCCCTGGAGTCAGGAGGACCTGAGTTCAAATCCAGCCTCAGACACTTAATAATTGCCTAGCTATGTGACTTTGGGCAAGTCATTTAAACCCATTGCCTTAAATAAATAAAATTTATTTAAAATAAAAACCTTAGAAACCATTGAATCTAAAAGAGGACTTTTATGGATGTGGAAGCAGATTATGCAGGGAGGGGACACAGCTAGTGACTAAGACAGAATTTGAACCCAGGTCTATACTGACTCCAAGACCTATATGAAAAAGCCTCTTGCCCACTCTTGAGAATCTCTGATTCTCTTCCCTTCTGCTGAAGTTCTCAGCTGAGTTTATTTTATTTCTTTGCATGCTTAAGAAAGAGCCTACTTTGTATCTGACCTCATGTCTGGAGGACTAAGTGATAGGATCTTTTTCTTTTTTGGTTTTTGCTAGGCTAATTGGGGTTAAATGACGTACTCAAGGTCACACAGCTTGCTCCGAGTTTGGATTTGAACTCAGGTCCTCCTGACTCCATGGCCAGTGCTTTATTCACTGTGCCACTGGGCTGCACCGAGTGATGTGATTTTTTTTTTAAAGTACAATCCCTGACCCTAGGAGTTAACAATCTGTGGTAGTAGTAGTAGAGGTAATCATCCACAGTCCTAAAAGTTGCCAATAAATTGTACCTCCAGAGTAGCAGAGGCTGTAATGGGACATTGTGGGTTTGGTGGGTGTTTGATTATTGTAAGAAGTGGGAGTTGACTAAAAACAATAATATGAGAGAGATGGGCAAGTGTGGGGGCAGGGATGGTGATGGGGGAGGGAAAGTCCAAGTGAACCAAGGGCAGCAGCTGCACTGAGCAATCAAGCGAAAATGAGTTGATGTTGATTTAAAGGTAGTTATAGATTCAAGAGTTGGAATGGGGAAGAGAAGCCTCTCATAGAACACAGGCTTTAGGGTTTCAGGGCCCCAACTGTGAAGTTTAGAATGTTCTGGTTGAGACTCATGACATCTCCAGCCTCCCCCAAATCTGGAATGCAGTCACTTCTCACCTGCCCACACAGGCTCCCTGGCTTCCTTCTCAGCCTCATTCAGGTGCCAGTGCCAACCGGAGGTTTATCCTCATGCTACCAATTATTGACACTTCCTTTGGATTTTGAGGGATCAAATATACGAGGATGTGGATGTGAAGCGGGAGATGGTTTCCCAATAGTAGAATGTAAGCTCATTGAGGGCTGACATTGTTTCTAAATTGTATCCCTAGAGTCTAATACATGATACATAATAGATACATAATTATAATTGTTGTTTGTCCTTCTCTTTCTCAAAGAAGACTTTGACACCAGGCAGTCCTGAGGTACTTAATCAGTGTTGATTGAATATAATTGAGTCCAGGGGAAGGGTCAATTAATTTGAAGTTCTGAGGAATTACAGAGTATATTGTGATTAAGAATGGAGGGGTAGGAAAGAGTGAGGATTGTGTGGTGTAGCGGATTGCATCAGAGTCAAATGTTATCTTCGACTCTTAAGGGTTGTATGACTTTCAGTATGTCACATAACCACCACTGGACCTCGTCATCCTCAGCTGTAAAATGAGGAATGGACCAAACAGTAGCTAAATTTCCTTCCCATTCTAAAACATATGATCCTAGGACTATACTCAGAGGCCAATTAGAAAGTATCTCACATCGGGGCAGCTAAGTGGTGAAGTGGATAGAGCCCTGGAGGCAGGAGGACCTGAGTTCAAATTCGACCTCAGACACTTAATAATTACCTAGCTGCGTGACCTTGGGCAAGTCACTTAACTCCGTTGCCTTGCAAAAAAAAACAGCCAAAAAAAACCCAGAAAGTATCTCACATCAACCTCTCCCTGTCCAGGACTGAGCTGACTTGTGAGGTGGAACGGGTGGAAACAAAACAAAACAAAAGAGGTTGATGTATCAATCTTCTGGGCTGAGAACCTGTGGCTAAACTGAGCACCTATAATTTATTTACCTGTATGTTTAACTTGGCTGACTTTGAGTGCCGGGACTCAGAATGACTCACCATGGAAGAAGTTCAGGGGCCCAGGTCAGTCTCTAAATCAGAAGCTATGGTCTTTAGGCCACCTTCCATCTCTTACTAGATGGTCAGAGTAGCAAAACTAACTGCAGAGAAGCTTCTGTCTGATGTTCCCCTGGGAATGTTTATCACAGGAAGAAGTGATTTACAGACACCAAAGAAAGAATGAATAAAATAAGGTTATGGCAATAATAATCATACCAGGAACTATGGGGCAAAGAAAGTGTGCAGTAGGGGCAGATTCTGTTTGCTCAGAAGGATCAGGAAATGGAGAGTTCCAGTTAATTGAGTGTTCTAGTTAACTGAGAGTTTGTATCATGCTTTCAGCAGTAAATAGTAGAGGTGAGACTTTCTAAGGACTGACTCTGTGGTGGTAAAATGGAAAATGTCTCCTTCCATCTGAAGTCAGAAGAAGATATCTTTGTTCTTTGTTCTTTGTGTGACCTTGGGAGAAACCCTTAACCTCCCAGGCCTCGGTTTCCTGATTTGGAAAATGAAGATTTTACCCAGATAGCCTTTGAAGTCCCTTATACTTCTAGAGCTACAATTCTGGATGAAGAATAATGATAATAATTTTAATAAAATTACATAACATTCTAAGATTTACAAAGCATTGCCTATCAATCATCCAGTCGGGGGGATAGTATTCAGAGGAGAACTGAGCAGTTGTCTAGTCTAACCAATGCACAACAGGACTCTCCCCCAACTAAAACATACTAAAATAAGTGATTGTTCAACCGATTTGAAGGCCAACGCCCAAAAAGAAGGAATCTATTACAAGTATTATTACTCCCATTTTGCAGAGGGAGAAGATGAGCCTCAAAAAGGTTAAGCAGCCAGAGATCCAGGGGAAGCAGTTGTTAAATTTTCAGGGTAGCTAGATTTGCCAATAAGTGAACACTTATTTTAAATTATTATTTTGTTGATTGTCTAGACTTAAGAAAGTGATAAGAGAAAAATGTTAATAATGCAGTTAATAATGCACATAAAACTTACAAGTACGTAATGTGCACATTCCCCCATTCCCCTCCACAGTAGTTAAACATTTACCAGTGGACCAGTGGTTAAGCCCCTCATCCAATGTCCCACAATTAATAAGTACAAGAGCCAGGACTCCTATTCAGCTCTTCCTAATTTCAAGTCTGGCATTCTTGCCCCTGGTAGAAAAGGCTGAGCTATATTGACCCCAGGACAAACTCTTGGAAGCTCGTTTCTAAGTATGCCCTTGATATTGGACTGTTTCCTTGCAGGAATCTATTTATCATAAAAGTAGGGCACAGAACATGAAGTTACTTGAACTTTCTGGTTGTCTGAACTGCAGAGAAAGAAAAGTTTACTGGATGTGTGTTTAGTTGAATGGAAAGTTGGAGAAAGATGGTCATGGGGTTGAGGTAGTCAAGGAAAGCCTAGTAAAGAAAGGCAGTGAGTAGACCCTTCCTACCTGAGCCCCAAGTTTCTTCTCACTAAAGTCCTCAGGATCTCTCACTGTTTGTATAACAGGGTCAGAATTGAGACCATGCCAACACACTGACCTACCACAGTCTTCACCCTGAAATTGAGAGACAGGCACAACTGCTGGAGGCTATAATTCTGATTGTCTGCAGTCAGCCCCTCAGTAGCCCTTTTTGTGATGAGTATGACATATGCTTCATCAACTAACTGTCACTCTTTTCTTCCAATTGGTATCAAATCATCCTGTTGCCTCTTTCCCAGTATTCTCAAGTACCTACACATATTCACATCAGTCATCTTTCCTGAGAGTCAGTGAGGCTCCTCTCTGGAGGGTATCAACAAGTCCACCAAATCATCCATCTATCAAATCCATATGAGTATGCATTAGCATAATTCCTGCCCCAGTCTCAAATCCACAACTGACTTGAGGGAAGGAGAGTTTTTTCCAATAAAGGTTTCAATAATCTTACCCACCAATCCTGCCTTCCTCTTCCCAGCATTCTCCTCCCCCACCCACCCACATGCACAGAGTCTACCTCTGCCATTTTTCTCTTCTCTTTGTGAAGCAAATACCAACCCCTCCCCTCCTACTGTGAACTTTCCATCCCTGGAACAAGAACAGATCTGGGCTGTTCAAAGTCCCAGAATAAGGCTGGTCAAGATAAGTGAGACTTAGGAGAAGGGTGTAGTCACTCAAGGAGAATGAACATTGTGCCAGTCAACAAAGAGTTGGCAAATCGTGATGGTCACCTGCAATCTCTCAGATGGCCAAAACAGCAGAAGCAACTGTCCAAGGCTTCCCTGAATGACTGACTCTAGAGTAAGAGAAGTTACATCCCAATTCTCACCAAACTTTCCACTTCTCTCTTGCAAGTACCCCAGATACCAATCTCCATATCACTCAGAATTTCCCAGCAGCCCTTCTCCCCTAATCAAAAAAACCACTACCCTCAAAATCACCTTTTAAATAGAGAATTCACTAACAAAAATACCTTTCCCTGAGCCTCTCAGGACTCCTTAGTACCTGCCCTCAAGCTGGCCAACCATTGCCAGAATGATGATACTTACTGGATGATTTGGGACTAGAAAACCATCCCCTTTGATAAAAGTTGATCTGGAATAGGTCTCAGTTCCATCTCTAAAATGAGATGATTGAACCAAATGGCTTTAGAAAGCTTCTTTCCAATTCTAGACCTGTACCTCAAAAGTAAAATGATATTGGTGTAACTTACTTCAAGTGTATATATGGGGAGCGGGGAGAGTCTGTAAACTTTGGTTTTTTCTTCATATTTTGAAAACTATATATAAATACCATTGGCTTTCTTTGCATTTTTTGTATTTTTTGTATTTTGTATTTTATTTTATGCATTAAAATTCTGTTTTATGAGCCAGGGTTCAGTTAACTTCACCAGACTACACAAAAATGGTGAAGAACTGGTCCTTTATAAAAGCCAACTTTCTGTACAAAAGTTTGAACTTAGAACTCCCTGAATCAATCAAATATCGGAAAAACTAATGAAACAATTCAAGTCAATAACAACTCATACATAATAGCATCGCTCTTGGGTTTACTATTTTCATATCCACCTCATAGAACTGCTGAGAGGAAAACTGTTTGTTTGTTCATATGTAAATCTCCTGAATTGTGGGGGATGATTTTCATCAACATGTGAGGGAAGAAGGGCAGGTATTCTTATCCCTATTTTACAGAGGAGGAAAACAAGGCTCAGAATAATTTGGGATTATCTCCCCTTGGTTTCTGGGAATTCATACCCTTACTATCACCACCAGCCATGTTTTGAAATCCTCCTGTGTGCAGACCCCCTGAGCTGGTGATAAAAAGATGCCTTAACAATAATCAATCACTTTCCAATTATGTGATCCTTTTCTTACTAGGAAATACTGATTACAGAATCATAGATAGATAGATAGATAGATAGATAGATAGATAGATAGATAGATAGATAGATAGATAGATAATAGATAGATAGATGATAGATAGATAGATAGATAGATAGATAGATAGATAGATAGATAGATAGATAGATAGAATTGGAAAGGGCTTTAGAAATCCCCAAACCCAACCACCTCACTTTCCAGATGAGGAAACTGAGGCTAAAAAATCTCAGTCAGTTGCCAAAGGTTTTTGTTATTGTTCTTCTTCATTCTCAAAGAGGACCATGACATCACAGAAGTGATGCCATTCCATGCAAGGGAACTGGATTTAAGTACAAGAGGGCTCTGCAAAGTCACCAGTCTAACTTTCTTCTCTGAAACCATCTGAGCCTGAGGGTTACCCAGCTAGTAAATATAACATAGAAGGTTTGAGCTCAGGACTTTCGTTTTCTGAGTCCAAGACTTTATCCTCTGCACCACTGAGCTGCTCAAACATTAGTTTCCCTAACAAGAAATCTGAATCTTTGAGAAATTAATTGATTTTCCCATGATCTCAAAGCTTCTTCACTACTCTGACTTGCTATCTACTGATAAACAAGGATCTGGGTCTCCCTAATCCCCACTCTCCAACCCCCAGCAGGATGGGAAAGGCTTCAGAGTTGATCTAGTCAATTCCCCTATGACCCAATTTTACAAATGAGCAAACTGAGGTCCAGAAGAGAGAGGTCCTTTCCATCCCTAAGTCTGGGACACTGGGGCACTAAAAACAAAGCAATAACAAGCAGTCTTGGGATGCTAGCCAAGCCCTCTCATTCCAAACCCAGAGCCCTCTGGATTGGGTTCTGATAGAGTGAAGGTTGGAGAGGAACATGAGTTCCATATTTCAGAAACTGTAAATCCCTCCTGCATCTGAATCTAAGATCCTAAGTAGGCATAGCCAAAAGATGCAATCTGATAAAATTGTTCATTAGTCCCTTAGACACTTAGAAATATTCACCCCATCACCACTACCACCATGAAAGGATGCCTAGAACAATGGATAGAGTCATTGCTTTAGAACTGGTAGGCTCTGCCCCTACTACCTCTTAAAGAATTCTAGAAAGAGCTGAGAGAGACCTAATAAGTCATGAAATCCAAGCCCCTCATTGATTTTAATTTTTTATGTTTGAATTTTAAAAAGCACCAGAATGAGATTTGCTTTTACACAGTTAGAATAAAAGAGAATTGTTCATGAAACTGCAGGTCTCTATTATGGACCTCTCCAGATTTAATTCTTAAGTATGTAATAAGATCAACCTGTAGCTTTCAAACTTTTCTGCTTCTCTGGGTTTTTTTCTGGCCTTCCTTCTAATCTTATTTCTTCATTAAAAAACATGAGTCTCTCTCTCTCTCTCTCTCTCTCTCTCTCTCTCTCTCTCTCTCTCTCTCTCTCTCTCTCTCCCCTACCTCTTCCTGGACTCCTACTCCCTAATGCAAAAACAATTTCACCCTTATGAAAAACATGCAAACAAAACATATATCCACATTACCAATCCCTTCTTTTTGTAGCGAAAAAAATTGAGGCTTAAAAAGGTTATACTCAGGGTCACACAACTAGACAAGTCTGGTGGAGAGTTTGAACCTAGGTCTATTCTGGTTTGAAGTCCAGTAGCCTTTCCAATGGTCTCTGACATTTTTTGCAAACCCCTTTCAACAACCAAAAATTATTCTGAATCAGTGAGAAAATTTAGTATACTATTTACAAAACTCCTTACAAATATTTCTTGCATTAGGAATCATTAAAGGAATTTTAGCATGAACCCCTTGGACCATTATAGCAAAAACCAAGGGTTTGTCCATCACCTAATAGACACTACCACACCATCTGGAAAATGAAGGTATATAATTAGATAATCTCACAGTTGTCTTCTGCCTCTAGCTCTATGATCCTATAAACCTGCAAAGTCCCTTTCAGTTCTAAAGCCATGATTAGAAAATTTGATTCACATGAAACCAAAACTTCTTAAGAATCAAGAGCCTGCTATGTTCCAGGTACTATCCCAGACTCTAGAAAATAATGTCTAAAGGATACCCCCGGAGAGAACCAACAAATTTGTCATGTAATTTCTGATAAAAGTAATAACCCAGCGGAACTCTTAGCTGTTGGCTGCACAACTTTGTGGAAACCACAGCAGACACCTACAAGGAGCAAAAAAAATAAAGGAGTAGGAGGGCCTGGCAGAAGAGCTAAAAGACAGGGGGTGCCAAGGATCAAAGTTAAGGAGGTTATCATCTGAGTGAGTGGGGGGATTTCCTGTCCACGTGGCTGAAGGCCCATCACCTAAAAATATATGTGGATTGAATTTTAACTGGATTTGCTAGAGACAAAGTTCCAAAATGTAAATGTAGGTTTTAAGTATGTTAATGTTTGCTCCTAAAAGACAATGAGATCCAGAGGGGACCTCCTAAGAAGGATGAGAGGACCAGATGTGGGCTCCATGCTAAGGATTAAGGGGAAGCATTTTAGGAGTTAGAGAAAGAAAAGAAGAAAAAGCTGTGGAGGGGTGGGAGGCTGAGTCAGAAAGGATGAAAATAGCAATAGTGAAGAGAAGAAACTGGTGGGGGGGAGTGGCCAGAGGAGGAAAATACTTTGGTGTAGGCATTGAGAGAGAGATATTGAGCTAGGAAAACCTGAAAACTGCATTGTTAGATGTGGAAAAAAAAGTTCAATGGAACTTTAGAACTGAAATCCAAAGAAGTTGCTCAAGAGAGGGTTGAGAGGGATCTTTGAGGGGTGGACAGAGTTCTGAACAGAGTTCAGATTTTCCTATGACCCACAGGTTAGGGGTTGAGAGACAGATGAAGACCCTGCAAATAAGGCTGGGTTGGTAGTTGAGTGACTGGTGTTGAATCCAATTTCAGACACCTAAATATGCCGATGGGTACTAAAAAAGTCTTTTAATTTCTCTAATGGTACCTACCCGAGAGAATAGTCTTGAGTATCAAAAGAGATGTTAGGATCAAAGATTTATGACAAAAAAGTCATAGAGGTCATCAGTTTACAGATGAGGAAACAGAGGCCCAACAAAGGGAATGATGGGATTGTAGATTTAGGGCTCTAGAGGACCCTAGAGGCCATTAATTTACAGATGAGGGAACTGAGGCCCAAGTTGATTAGGTGGTTTGACTGATGTATGATATACAATGTATGATGTAGGGGAAGTGCTTTGCAAACTGTAAAGTGATATAGCAGTGTCAGCTGTGATGGTGATTTATTAGAAGTTCCTGGGCTGCGGAGAGATTATTTTCTGCCTGGACGAAAGGAATGGGGGGCAGGGGGCACCAAAAAAAAGGACCTGGATTCCTAATCATCAGGTAACCTAAGAAAATGGCAGCAAGTTGGACTGGGGATAGAAAAAGAGGGGCCCTGCTGGGGAAACCCAGAATGACCCAAGGAGAAGGGCCAGAGTGGCCAGCCAGGGAATCTGCAAAGGAGGAGCAGCCTGCTTAGGGTCTGATGGATGAGGGGCCTAGGCCAAGCCAGACTGAATAATGAGAGACCATGCACCTGGAAGTGACCCACTCTGAAGATCATTGCTATCTCAAGCTTTCCTGACTGGAACCCAGAGTTTCACATAGAAAATGGCTGACTAGGCCAAATCTGATTTTTTTTTAAATGACCTAATATCTAGAGAGTTGGTTTTGAAGTAAGGCCTGGGTTTGAATACCGTCTTAGGGACTTATTTTGTGACCCTGGACAAGTAATTTAATCTCTCTGACCTGTCAGTGTCTGTCTAGGTCTCTGGCTTTGTATCTGTGTCTTTGTGTCTCTCGATCTCTGTCTCTTTCTGTCTCCCTGTGTCTCCTAGTCTCTCTTTGTCTCTGACTCTTTCTCTCTCTCCTCTCTTTCTGTCTCATTTATCTGTCTTTCTCTGTCTCTGCCTCTGTGTCAGTCTCTCTCTGTCTCTCTGTCTTTGTCTGTCTCTCTGTCTTTCTGTCTTTGTCTCTCTCTTTTTGTCTTTTTATCTCTCTGTTTTTGTCTCTCTGTCTCTTTCTGTCTGTTTCTCAAAATCCTGTACTTTCTGTCTTAATTTTTTTCTCATCTGCTAATTTAAATGAGAGGTCAGATGCCTGAAACATTCTGTGATTCTAAGGAGGAAAGACACCCCCCTCCCCTCACTCCTCACCCCTCACCCCTCACCATTACACACAGCATTGGAGGGAAACCTCTCTTCAAAGACCAAATATCTCCAGTCTTCTGGATGGCTCCAGAGGAAAGAGATGACTTATTACAGTCCTCCCTCACTTAAATCCAATTCACTTGCATGTCATGGCATCACTTCCCTGATGTCTTGGTCCTCTGCCAGAAGAAAGGACAAGCAACAACAAACATGCAACAATACAAACCAGTTTGTCCTTGGGTGGTTACAGTAGCCAAGTGCCAAAAATTGAAAAGTCGACTTCTGTTTGAGAATTGATATCATCCAGCCTCATCTTCCATTCCACAAAAAAATGAGGAGATATAAAACTCCCACCACGATGGTGACATTTGTCCTATCACCCAAAGATTCTAGCCCTCACAAGAGGTCCTTGGGTCTCTGAGGACAGCTCTATCTCCATTACACAAAATGGCTCTTAGGAGCAATCCATCAATCAAGGAGTGCTCGGACTGTGGAGTCTGCTAAGCTACCTTAACAAGTTAACACCAGATAGAGCTATGATATCCACCCCAGATGATGATGATAACCCTGGAATGTTTCCCAAAGCCAAATATATGACTGGAGAATTTCAGCTGAGCTTGCAGCTTCAAGGAACAAGATAAAAATGGGAAATGACATTATTCAGTTATATATAATCCCTTATTCCCTTGTATTCCCTCCCACCCCCAACAAACATACATCTATTCCTTCTCCTGCTGTCTGCTAGACATTTCCCCCTGAATGTTCTCTAAATCAAGACAATTCCTTATTGGAATACATTTCAATTAAGCATGTCCAAAACAGAATTCATTGACTTTCCTCCTAAAACCTTATTTCTCTTTCTAATTAACTGCATAATTTCTGTTAAGGACATCACTCTCTTTATCCTTCCAGTTACTCAGTTCCCAATCTCCTGTCTGCTTCTCCTTTTGTTTCATCATTGCCACCACCACCCCTCCACATGCAAACACAATCATCAGGTCTTGTTGATTCTATTTTCACAATATCTCTGGCATCTGTTGCCTTCCCTCTATCACTACCATTACTACTCTATTCCAAGCCCTCATTGTCTCTTACCTAGATTATTGGAAGAGACTTTTGATGGTGTCCCTGCTCCTTTATCCCCACTCAGATCTAACCATACAAATACCAAATGGATATCCCTAAGGCACAAATCTAACTTTATCATTCTGCTACTCAACAAGCTTCAATGACTAACTTTAATATAAAGTCAATTCATTGGCTTTAAGATAAAGCATAAACTCCTCTGTTTCCTAATTTAAAGTCCATCACCTGACTCTAATCTCCAATCCTATGTGATTGTATATGATTCTCCCTCAAGCACTCCATATTCCAGTCAAACTGATCCATATACAATGTCCCATCACCCACCCTCCGGACAACAGATGGAAGAGTCTTCCTCTACTCCACTTCTGGAAGCCCTAATTCCTTTCAAGTCTTGGATCAAGTGTCATCTCTTTCAAGAGATCAACACTTGTTTCTCCCGTGGATGTGGCTAACCCAGTCAACATATTTGTTTTGTAAACATCCTATTTTTGCTTATCTCCACAACAATGTATTCCTTGAAGGTAAGGACTGCCTCACTTTTGTACAAGTTATCACTAGCCCCTCACAGTGGCTAAGATATAATGAGTGTTTAATATGTCTTCTCTGGTTTATTCATTTCTTTGAGAAACAGCAAGATATAGTGATAATAAAGCTGATGTCAGAATCACTAAGACCTAGACTCAAGAGCCATCTCTAATAGTGAGACCTTGGACAGATTATTTAAACTCTCAGAGTCCCAGAAAACTCTCTAAGAAAGTTAGCTAGGTGGCTTAGTGGTTAACATGCTGGACTGAAAGTCAGGTTTAATTTAGTCATTTTTTAATTGTATGCAACTCTTCATGACCCCATTTGGAGTTTTCTTGGAAAACTTTCTCTAGCTCCTTTTACAGATGAGGAAAGTAAGGCAAACTGGGTTAAGTGACTTACCCAGGATCACACAACTGGGAAGTATCTGAAGCCATATTCAAACTCAGGAAATTGAGTCATCCTGATTCCAGCCCAGAACTCTATGGACTGCACCAGCTATCTGCTTTTAAAACCAGGGAGACCTGAGTTTAAATCCTGATGCCAATACAAGTATCATCTACCTAACCTTGGACAACTACCTTAATCTCTGCCTACCTCAGTTTCCCCTCTCTGTAAAATGGAGATAATATCTTGGAAAATGGTGAGAGTGATATGTTCACTTAGTGTTTTACAAACTTTAATTGTTAATTATGATGATGATAGTTTGCCTATGTACATTGTTCAAGGACACTTCCTCATCAGAACTCCCAATAAGGAACTGAGTACATTGATAAAAATCACAGGTTCACAAGTCTATAATCTTGATGTCAAATGGTTAAAAAAGAAAAACCCTGCTTCTCTCTCTCTCTCTCTCTCTCTCTCTCTCTCTCTCTCTCTCTCTCTTTGTTACAGATAGGGAGAACACCAGATGGAACAGGACATATGCAGTCAAAAATGGTCAATATGATGAGTAATATTGCTAAGTTGTTTGCCCCCCCTTTCCTTGTTATAAGAAATGGTTCTCTTCATCCAACAGGCATATTTGGAAGTCAGTGTAATGTAAAAACAACTGACATTATTTAAAATAATATAAAACTTTCAAAGTAATCACAGATCTGGAACAAATACCTAAATGTGCATATATTCATTCCTGATCTCCCCCATAACTGCTCCACATAGACTTGGAGTGGACAACCCAGGTCCCTTCAATGGACAGCACATGAATACTCTGGATGATGACTTAGCTAGTGTGAAGCTGCACAGATATAATTGGAGACCCAACTTTTATAACCAAAATTCCACCTTTCATTGAAGAAGGGCAATGAGCAAGCCTCCAAAATTACCCTTCATCCCCTTTGGCTCTCAGGAAGCTGGGCCTCTCTTTTGTGGGCTGAATGTTTCCTGTCTTTGCCAATCTGTTTGGAAGAGCTATAGGAAAAGATTGTTTAAAATAGATTTTTATTGAGTCTTTTGCTTTTATGTTGCTTGGGTTTCCTTTTGTATCTTTCCCTCTCCCCCTCTCCCAGAAAGTCATCACTTTAAACAAAGAATTATTAAAAAGAGAAGGAAGGAAGGAAGGAAGGAAAGAAAGAGAAAAAGAAGGAAAGAAGGCAAAGAAAGAAAAAAGAAAGGAACAAAAGAAGGAAGAAGAGGGAAAGAAAAAATTAATCAAAACAAATTATCACACTGAAAATATTTGATGTCCTATGAAGTGTTCCAAACCCATGGTGGATAGTCTTAAGTCTGGGTTTCAAATTCAATTCCAGACTCTTACTATCTGCATGACCCTGGTCAAGTTATTTAACCTTTGTTTGCCTCAACTGTAAAATGTCGATAATAACAGAATCTATCTTCCAAGATTATTGTGAGGTTCAAATGGAATAATATTTGTTTGTTAATAAACAACCCGGTACAAATGAGGTACCTTACTATCCCTCAAAATCTCAGTGATAGGAGAACAACCAGAGGTCATCAAAACTAATCTATACTCAAGTGGGAATCCTCTACAATTTCCATCTGAAAAACTTCCAGGTCTAAGGAAGCATGGTTTAGTAGGGAGAGAGTATTGGGTTCAGAATCAGGAAATCCTGAGTTCAATTATTCTCCCTGAAACTTACTAGCTGTGTGACTTTAGACAAGTCATTTACCTGGCCTCAAAGCCTCAATTTCCTTGTCTGTAAAGTGAGGGGGTTAAATTAAAACAAAGATGTCAAACATGATGTCCAAACTAGATTAAAATGTAAATGGAAAATATTTAACAAAATAAATTCAATTCAATAAATATTTATTAAGTCCCTACTATGTGTCAGACATTGTATACAAAAAAAAGACAATTAAATGTGGATAATATTGCATTTTAAAAGTCAATATGCAACCCAAAGGAATCCTTATATACAGCTTAGTAGCTCCCCTTTCTGTTTGTGTTTGACACAATGGAATTTGGCTATCTCAAAGATTTTGTTCCTAGCTCTTAAATTCTACAGCTGAATTAGATGATTATCTACAGCACTTTGCAAACTCTAAAGCATTCCAAAGCCAGTTCTGAACTCAACACAGCTAAATACAAGAGATTCTATTTTGGGACAACTTTAAGTGTTAGAGGAAATGTGACGTCGGGAAGAGGAGGGGGACCATGGAGTTAGGAAGGTCTTAAGAAATGGCAAATCCTGCCACTGATATGGAACAACTTGGATTTGATCCCTGGCAAGTCTCAATGACTCCTGGGAAATCAGAGTTTAGAAGCAACTGTCAAGCTATACATCTTCACCAGTGAAGGAAATCCCATGGTACAAGTTCTTCATACCAGTGAAACCACAGGTCCGGATTCCTCATTGAAAATTGTAAGCTTTTATTTTACATCAAGCCAAAATCTGCTTCTCTATCACTCCTACCCATTGTTCCTCATTTTCCCTTCTGGGACAAGCAAAAAAAAAAATTCTAATCCATCTTCTATATTACCAGCCCTAAGGACTCAGTTTCTTCTCATATCCCACTGAAGTTTACTGTAGGCTAAACCTCTCCAGTTAACTTCAACCTTGTGGATGGTCTCTGATGTTCTCCACCTCTCGAAATCATGTCCTGCCATCTAAACTCCAGACCAGACCAAGAGAACTGAGGCTTGGGTTTTGTGTTACACTTAAGGATAAACTTAGGTGATACAAACTGTAGCACTGACCCTGGAGTGAGGAGGACCTGAATTCAAATCCAGCCTCAAATGTTGAGTAGCTGGGTGACCTTGGGCAAATCATTTAACCTCAATTGCCTCAATAGCAAAAAAAAAAAAAAATCAGCCTTCAACTGAGACCATCTCCTTCTCTGAGCTCCAAGGCTCTTTGTTAGTCATTTAACTAAATAACTGAAAGATTAAGTCCAAGTAAGAGGTGCTAGTCCCTCTTATGGAGAATGCTTTACCTATGGTTACCTATAGGTAGTCAATTATAGAAAGAGACATTTAGACCCATATCTCTCCTGATGGCACATCCAAACCTCTAACTACCAAGTGCCCCTGGCTGAAATGGAGAGCTTGAGGGAAGAAAGAGGTGATGAGATAGAAAAAGAAAAAATGCTCCTTGCTCACTGAAGACTGGACAGTCTATCTGAGGACTTAGCTAACATCCATGGGCCATTATAAGACTACAAACTGAAATGACCAGTCAAGTGGGACAGACAGAAAGTTCTGGGTTTCCTCAAGGAAAGGACAAGGGCAATGAGAACTTAGCACAGTGATCCTGCCCAGGGTTCAGATGGCCTAGGGACACTAACTTCTCCTCCCCTAAAACAGTCTTAGGACAAACAAAGGGAAGAGGGGGGGAAGGGAAGGGAAGAGAATAGCAGCAACTATGTGTTGGTTCCTCAATACTAAGCAAATTTACAATTATTATCTCATTGGGACCTCAAAACAATTTTATAACATTAAGTGCTACCATTAATCCCCATTTTACAGTTGAGGAAACTGATGCAAATGGAGGTTAAATGATTTGCCCAAGGTCATCCAGCTAATATTTTGGATTTGAACTATCTTCCTGACTCTGAGACCAGGGCTTATTCACTGTTCCACTTAGCTGCCTTCTCAACAAAGTTGACAGGCAGGGGAATAAATAGATGTTCAAGACTGCAGTGGAGGGCTGCTTCAGCTAGTTGGGGCTCAACTGGATACTGCCAGTCCTCACCAAAAGCTCTGAAGGCAGTCAGAGCAATTATAGTGAGGATGATTTGCCAGTCATGAAAAATCAGTGGCTTTCTACATACCCACTCCCACTGTAATTATTGTTACCTCTAAGGATCAGCATCACCAGGTGAAAGGCCCATTTTGGTCCATACAGACCATCCCAATGAGGGTTCTATCTACTTTTCTTTTTTTTCTTTTTTCATTTTTTTGTTTTTTGTGAGGCAATGGGGGTAAGTGACTTGCCCAAGGTGACCCAGCTAAATAAGTATTGTCTGATTTTCTGAAAGAGTTTCCATCTCAGCTCTGTTATGTATTAGTTTCATGACTTTGGGTGAGTTCCTTAACATCTCTGGGTCTCAGAAATGATTGGGTTGGACTAGGTCTCTAAAGTGCCTTCCAGTTCTCAAGCCAGTGAATTCCAGAAGGAATTCTAGTAGCACACCACTTAATACTCTGGCAGCTCTCCACATCAGCCTTGGCACCACTTACCTCCAAGTTTCATCCTGTTTCTAGCTCTGATGTTCCAAGACTTCTCCCCATGGCTTCCTCTTCCCCTTCCCAACATCAAACTCATCCATGTCCTTATGCCAGTTCTTGCCTCAGACTTAAACCACTCCTGATTCCCCCAATAAAACTATAGAAAGGTTGGGTCCAACTTGCAAATCAACTGAGACCAGGTATTTTTCCACCATGAAAAATCATTAGGGAACCGATTATTCTCTAAATGATTCTTTATAATTCTTTAAAGTTTTATCTAAAATGATTAACTGGTCACAGAGCTACTGGAATAAAGGAGTCAGAATGAGAATCTAAGTCTTCTTAGTCCAAATCCCTTGAACTAACTAGTCTCACTGGACAAATCACCATCCTCAATTTCCTCATAGGTATCCCTTCGTCACCGAGATATTGTGAGGATTAAATGATACAATGTCTTTAAAAGCATTTCTTAGACTGTAGAGAGCCATAAAAAAATGTGAGGTAACTAGTGCAATGGTTAGAGCACAGCATCTGGATTCAGGAAGTCCCGAGTTCAAATCTAATCAGCCCTGTGGGGAAAAAAAAAAATGTTCATGCCTAGATCAGGAAAATGCACTGAATAAAAACTGTACCAAAAAAAAAACAAACTTGCTGGAATAAGGTACAGTGTTTGTCCTGGTTTTAGAATGACTCTGCAAACATTCAGAATCATAGATTTAGAGAAGGAAGATGTCTTTGAGATCGTCCATTCCAACCCATTATTTCCCAGATGAGAAAACTGAAGTACAGAGCTGTCAACGTAACTGGTCCTAGGTCACCCAGCTCATAAGCAAGGTGAAAATTCTAGCCTGAGTCTTCTGAACTTAAATCTGTGCCTTTTCTTTATATCTTACATGTTGCAAATATTTTGATATAATAAATAATATTTTGTGGGTGAGTACGTATGTTTGTTAATATTATCAATGATCATAATTTTATCCAATACTATTATTATACTTGCTAAAATACTATGTTAGGTCAATAAAGTAAGGATAATAATATTTATCATAGTTAACATTCAGAGGATGCTTTGAGGTTTGCAAAGTAATTTACAAATTTTATCTTACTGGATCCTTACAGCAACTCTGTGAAGTAGGGGTTCTTGTTTCCATTAAAGAATTATTCCCCAGCTGAGGAAACTGAGACAGACAGAAGTTAAGCAATTTGCCCAGGGCTGATTAGATTTGAACTCGGGACTTCCTGAATCCAGATGCAGTGCTCTAACCATTGCACTAGCTACCTCACATTTTTTATGGCTCTCTACAGTCTAAGAAATGCTTTTAAAGACATTGTATCATTTAATCCTCACAATATCTCGGTGACGAAGGGATACCTATGAGGAAATTGAGGATGGTGATTTGTCCAGTGAGACTAGTTAGTTCAAGGGATTTGGACTAAGAAGACTTAGATTCTCATTCTGACTCCTTTATTCCAGTAGCTCTGTGACCAGTTAATCATTTTAGATAATATTTTAAAGAATTACAAAGAATCATTTAGAGAATAATCAGTTCCCTAAGCCTCAGTTTCTTCTTCTATAAAATGGAGTTAATATTTTGGTGGGAAGGAAAGAAAGACTGTCATTGAATGGAGGCTACATTTGTAATAACCTACAATTTATGATCATTGACCTAAACCTGGAAGCCATCTCCAGTGCCATCCAATGCAACCTTTTCATTACACAGATGGGATTATATGAGTTACTGTGTGTGGAATAGTTTGTGACATTAAAATGCTGAGCTGTGTGTGGGGAGGCAGGGTTCCCAATCTTATCCCAAACTGTAAGACAAAGAGAAGCTCATCAAGAGAATAACCAAGAATATTTGATAAATAACTTCATTATCCTACTGAAATAGTCCCAAAGTAGTCATGTTAATGAAAAAATACATTTAATAACTTTATGATCCTAAAATGTCATTTGTGCCACATAAAATAAAAATTAATGTCTTTATCTTACTTCTTCAATGAAGATGCCTAGTAAATTCTAGATTGTGTTTTCTTTCATATTTCATGTTGAACTGTTATTATAGGGAGTTTGCACATGGATATGGGGACAGAAAAATTTAGGAACCCCTGTGCTAAGTCAATGAGAGCTATTAATGATGTGTGTCTGTTTATGTGAATTGGGATTCCATTGTTCTAACTGCCTTCATGGGACCATACTGACACCCTAACACTGAAAACCTTTCAACTAGTTGGAAATCAGACAAGGAAGGAGTGGATTCTGAGCTTGGGAAGCTGGTTGGGTGGGGTAGGGTGACCCCTGGTTTCATTGATGACTTTTCACTCGCCTCCTCTGCACTATTCTCTTGCCCTTTCATGGCCCAGGGTTCCTTGTGTCTATTGTGAAAAGGACAGTCCCATGGCCCCTCAATGAGACCCCCTGCCACCCCTGACTCAGCACAGCAAAGATCATCAGGGAGGGCTAGAGAAGCAGAGGCCTTGGAAGGAGATCCGATTAAGTCATTTCCACCCTTAGACGGGCCAGTAGACCCTGCTAGGTCCCGAGACCTTTCCCCTAGGTTGGCTGGACAGCCACAATATGCTGCTGTGCTCTAATTAGTACTAACTATTCAGGTCACTGGGAGGTCACTTAAGGAAAACAAGGGGAAAAGACAAAACTAATGAGTAATGTGGTTGGAGGCAAGGGAAGAGGGAGAAGAGAAAAAAGAAAGGATGCCCCCCTCTCCTTTGGCCCAAATCAGGTTGCTGACCTCACCTTGGGGAGGGATTTTCCTCATTTGAATTCAACATTTTATTGCCTACCATGGGTCAGACACTAGACAAAGTATTGAGGATTTAGAAAGAAATGAATTTTCACCATCAAGGACACTGACATTCTCGGCGGGGGGGGGTTATATGACATGTGTAGAGATGGATATTACATGTACATGTAGGAATGGACGGAACTACTGCCTAGCAAGAAAATAACAACAAAATAAGCTAAACTGGTTTTAAAATTTGAATTGCAGGGGGAGCTCACAGGTGTATAGGTGTAGCCAGGAAAAAAATAGGATGCCTGGGTCCCATTAATGAGGAAGGGTTTGATGACACTACCGAAGTCACTGAAGCAGAGGCTTTCCACTGATCACACCCCAACAGTGGCCACATCTGGCTGCTTTTTGAACAATCAGGGTCCAGGTCTGGGAGTCCTGATGCCATATTTGACTTGTGAATCTCTGAAGTTGGATCTGAAGATCACAAATTCATGTCAGAGCTGGGGTGGAGGGTAGTGATAATGGGGGGGGTGGGGCGAGAGAGAGAGAGAGAGAGAGAGAGAGAGAGAGAGAGAGAGAGAGAGAGAGAGAGAATGATGTAAGGAAACTTTTTACCTTGTAAGAGGAGAAATGATCTAAGTAGACATGGTGTATGAGGGAACTAATGAAGAAGATAACTTAGTTAATTGGAGGAGCCTCTTTGCAATATTTGCTATTTCCACCATAGGTCAGTCAATTGCCACCTTTGTGTCTCCCTTCTCTTCTTCTATTCTGCATCTTAGAAAGAAACCATAACTACCTTCAAGACTTAAAACTAAGTGACATTTCCTAAATGAGACCTTTTCTAATACTCAAAATTAGGAGAGCAATGGGTTCAAGAGAACAGGTTTGGAGTGGCCCTACTCAAACTAGAAGGCAACTCCACCATCACCACCACCACTACTCCAAACCAAATGCGTATATTTGGGCTCTCCCCCTACCCTGAGTCCCATGAGATTGCCTAAATATATTTAGTAAACCAAGAGAATTTAAGGACCCTGAAGGATCAAGAACCCCAAAACCAGGGAACTTTAAGGGGGCGGGGGTCCACTTTTCCTCAGGACAGGACTGGGCTGCTTTTCTTTATACTGACACAGGTTACAAAATTTGTGTGGCATGTCAGAAAGAGTCATGGGATGACATCAGAAACCTGGGTTTGAGACCTGCTACTTATGGCTGTGTGACCTTGGCTGAGTATGACCTCTCTGAACTTCAGTTTGTTCATCTGAAAAAGGACTGAATGATCAATTCTGACAGTCTCAGAATCTTTGAGTGAAAGAGCCACTGTATTGATATCCAATTTGCTGCTAAATGCTTGGGAGGCATTGTGATCCAATGGGCAGGGAGGGTCAGTCTTGCAGTTAGAAAGACCTGGATGCAAATCTGTCCCAGACACTCCTCACCGGCTATCTGTGAGACTGAGCAAGTCACCTGACTTCTTTGAGCCTCAGATTCTTCTAAAAGGGATGTTAGAAGTCATCTAGTCTAATCTCTTCATTTCAAAGAGGAGGAAACTGAAGTCCAGGGAGATTAAATAACAAACCCAAGGGGATACCAGGGAATAAGTATCAAAAGCAGGAAATGATTCCCAAACCTCTGACTCCAGGACCAACATTGGATCCACTAAATCTTGCAATCCTTTCCAAAGGGCTATTGTTATGTGAATCCACTGAGATAATGTGTGTAAAATGCTTTTTTTTATTATTTTGCAATCATTCTCTAAAAGAAAGCGATTATTAGTCCTTTTCTCCCTAGCACATAGTAGGTGCTTGTCAGATGAATAGATGTATTCCAAGCTGCTTTCTTCCCTACACCCCTAATGGAAAATGTATCCTTTCATCCCATAGAGATGCCCAGGTTCAAAGAGTGTTCTCAGATTGGGGAGCAGCCTTTAGGGAGATATTTTTTTTCAGTCTTTCCCTAATATCTGAACTTACATGAATGAATAACAGTAAGTCTCCAGTAAGGAGTTGAACCAGAGTTGGATATTGGTTTTGGTTTTTTACCCACACTGTTCCTTTTATCTTCTGTGGCTCAGGAGCCCCACAGTGAAGCTTTCTCAATACAATTCAAAACTCTGGATCTCAATTAATAAGGAGAATCTCCTTTAAAAGACAAGGTGTCCAATGTGGACCAGCTGAGGAAATAGAAAATCCAATAAATAAGACCCCTGTTTTCTTGAGGCCACATATTCCTGACACATTCTCTGTAAGACTTGGTCCATACTAAAATTAGCGTGAATTCCATTCTTCAGTTGATTAAGGGGAAGGAGTAGAGTAGACTGGTGGAAAAATCTACATGTCCAGTCCTCTTTTCAATTGTCTCTCAATTCATTTCCCTTCACGGGGAAAGGAGATCTGTAGCCTGTGATTTAGTCTATGTTTAGAGGCTCACCACTACTGCCACCATGAAATGGGGAGAGCTGGGTCACCCATGCAGATCTGAAAATACCCTGAAACAAAGGCATTCAAGGCTTCATTTTCACTAGCAAAAAAAGGCAAAGCTGTGCAAAGGAACAGTCTTTCCCCCCTCGTTCCCAAGGCTTCCTTTAACAGGAAAAATGCACCAATAGGAAATTAAAATTTTCCATCAAAAAAATAGTAAGATCACAGTAATTCTGAAATATTGGAAGAACTTTATCGTCTTGAAATAAATAACTTTTAAAAAAAAGAAAAAGAAAAATCCAGGCAAATTCAGATTGTTTTATGAGAACCAATTAATAAATGCTAATTCATTCGGGTATATCTCCATTAAATTACTCTTTGATTTAATTGCGAGGGAATTTTCCATTACTAAACTCTCCCTTGCTGAATTTTTGCATTATTTATATTTTTTTTTCAGTTGCATTAATAGTGCGGTTGGTATGCGATATTATCTGAGCCTTAAAATGTTTCCTCATTCTTGCAGCTTCTTGTAATTTAGCAGAAGTCTCATTAAAAGCAGAGAAGATTTTGTGCATAAATGATTAGAAAAGAAGCTGTTTGCTCTTAACCTGAAACAAGAGGATTTTTTTCTGGTGGTTTTCCTCTCCTTCCTGGGTGTTTGCCTTTTTGGTTAATAGGTACCTTCAGTACCAGAGCACCAAACACTGGAATGGACAGGAGACGCATGTATTCAAATCTGATCATCGACTTAATTAATGATAAAGGCAAATAAAAACTGAAGCCCTTAAATTCCGGCTGCGTTGCCCTGCTCCTTCTCTCCAGGGTTACCAATAAGAAAGATCACAAACATTTGAGATCCTGCCTCTTTCAGTCCCTCTCCGATGTGACTTTATTTGTGGGAAAGAGAAATGGAAACGTGAGCAAGAATTTGGTGGGTTCAAGGCTGACTATGCAAAAATAGGACTTATTTTCCTTCTCTAACCTATAGACCCTACTGAGTTGTCTTAGCTTTATTTCATACACCTAGATGCCCCCTTCTTTATGAAACTTCTCTTTCATCTCTACCTTTTCTTTCTCTTGTTCCTTCTCAGTCTGTAATTTTCCCCATGGGTGTCTCTTAGGTTATTTCTTCTCTCTCTCTCTCTCTCTCTCTCTCTCTCTCTCTCTCTCTCTCTCTCTCTCTCTCTCTCTCTCTCTCCTTTTTTCTTTTTCTCTTCTGCTTTAAAACTTTCTGGGATGTGAATGATTAAACCACATACTCCGAGGTTTTGGCATGAGAGAGCATGTCACAGCCAGGAAAATTTCACCTTCATACTCAGCTCTATCAATAATTACAGCAGGATGGTAACTAAAGAATATAGCTTATAATTAGGTTTTGCAAATAAAGAAAAACTTCTCCTCATTTGATCAGCCCTTTGACCTAACTCTTGGCTAGGAGACTGCTCTCTGTACATTTTATCCCGGGAAAATTTGTTAGTAACTGTCGCCTGGAATAACCTCGATGCACAGTCCTTATCTATACAGCGGCTCTTAAACCTACAAGGAATGGATGGAGGAAGGTGTAATATAGATTTCTGCCTGTCTATTCCATCATAATAATTGACGTTCTTTTCAGGAAAGACTTCTCGATTAATCAAAATTCCTTTGGATTTGTTTTCTTTGATTTAATTCTCTTCTCCCTCCCCTTCCCATTTTCTTTGCTCCTCAGCGAAAATATAGGGCTTTCGGGCCAGTTGTTAGTAACTTAAATTAATCTCCCTCCCCATCCTGTCTCCCCCAAAACCAAATTCCCCAACGAACCGCTCCGACAGACATCAAAAAAAGTGTCACTCAGAAATAATGACTTTTTATCCATCAAGAAGGGCCATTAAAGTGACAAAGCCTCAAAAGATACTTATCTTCAAACTAATTCACAAGGTAGCTAAATTATCTCCTCATTAACTTTCATTGATGAAGGTGGAGGCTGGTCCTCGCCTAAAACAAAGATGAATTGAAAAAGCCCAAAGCGGCTTTATGTTCCTCCAGGCTAGGTCAGCATCCTTCCTGGGGAGTAAGGCTAACAATTTCTAGCGAGCGGGTAGAGAAGGTGGGGGGAAATTCTTCTCCAAAGCAACCCTCGCTTCTCCCTACTAAGGACAGCGAAAGGGAAAGAACCTCGAGAAGTTTCGGGGGGTCTGCTTGGCCTTTTCCTGCGCCTAAGCGATTGTGTTCCGAAGACTTGGATGGATTTGACAAAGTTTGGGGAGGTAACCAAACTTTTAATGGGAGTCCCCTCAATTGAGTTATAATTCGGAGCCCTATGTCTCCCCCAAATTTGGCCCTCCGCCCCCAGCCGCGTGAAGATTTCTGGCTGAGGGATGGGGACTCCTATGGGTGCCTATCCAAATACCTGGGAACACTTGTCAGCTTTCCTTTGTTCTTTCTCTGGGTGGAAGAGGGGTACTTTCGCTGTGTGTTGTTTGGAAATTGGAGACAACGAAAAACTGTTGGGAGTCCCAGAGAACGAATGAGATTGCTGTGGAGTGCCCTCGCAATACAAGAAGTCGCAGGAACTGTGCCCCCAGAATAAATGGAGGCGTGATACTGCCAAGGAGTTAGCTAGTGGCAAAAACGAACCCCGGTTTTCAAAAGAAAAAAATAAAGGGCAGACATAAAGATCTGACCAGGCTGGACAGAGGCCGTCTACTTAAGACAGCTGGAAACTTTTTTGTGGTCTTACATTTCCGGGATTTTTGATCTGTTGGGTTCCTAGCAGTAAAGGGTCCAGAACCGAAGCGAGATTTGACCCGGCTTCGTTCGTTGCAAAAGAGATCCAGACCCGATTGTCCCGCTCCCGGTGAAAGAGATCCGACTTGTCCTCCAAGAATCTAAGATATTGGAAATGAGAGGACCTGGGGCCTCCCGGCGAGGAAGCATTCGTGCCCCCCACTTCCCCCCTCCAGTCCTGTAGGTAAGAGAAAATTCGTGACTACAGAATCTCCGACCAGAAGCTGTGGAAAGTCGGCCAACGAATCTGATCACAAATAGGGAAGAACCCCCTCCCCATCCCTCCTGGGCTGTTGGTTTGGGGAAAGGATGTCGAAAAGAAATAACTCCATTCAGTAACTGGGAACCGAGCACGGTGCGTTCCAATCGCACTGGATTTGGGGTTACTATGCTTGGGCACAGTTCTTTCCCGTTTTATCAAGCTTTTCACCAAATTCAGAAAGGATTCCTAAAGAATTATCCCCTTTCCTTCCTCCCCTCTCCTCTCCTCTATATTTCAACTTCTTTTTCTCTTCTCTTTTCTGTTGATCTCTCTCTCTCTCTCTCTCTCTCTCTCTCTCTCTCTCTCTGTCTGTCTGTCTCTGCGTGGCGCTCAATCTCTGTCTGGCTCTTCCTCTTTTATTATTTGTTTCTGTCACATGTGTGTGCAATCTTACACATAATCTATATATAAAATAGACATAGAAAAACAGACATTCTATTTATGGCACAGTTGAAAGGATCGCCCTGGTCCGAAATGATCATACAAATCGGCTTCGATAGGGAGACAGCAATTTTATTCTCCAGGTCTATTTAATTATTGTTCAGTGAAAAGGACAGTGTGTGTGTGTGTGTGTGTGTGTGTGTGTGTGTGTGTGTGTCTGCCTGTGTGTTTTGTGGTCGCCCTAATTAATGCCTCTTAGAAGAAATGAAACTAGAGAGAAAATTGTAAATCGCTAGGGCTCGGGGTAAGATCGGTTCCTCGACCTGGGCCTAGGGTTTTCAGACCTGGCGCCTCCAGAACGACGACGTCGCTAGGTCTTTGCTCTCATCTCAGGACGAGATGGTCCAGGTGGGGAGATCAAGCCCGAAGGGGGAAGAAGGTAAACCCAGAGTCCTAGAGCGACCAGCAGTTTCCAGGGCCCGGCGGTGCACAACAACACAGAAACAGTAAATCTCTTGGCTGACACCAGGATTTGGCTCAATCAGCCCAGCCCAGTTGGGGCGAAAGAGTGCTTGGCAGAGTTCTATTTGGTGGCAGCAAATTTCTCTCCCCCCATCCCATGTCCTGGAAATATTAGAACGAGACCAAGAAAAGAGAACTCCCAAACTGCAAACAGTAATTGTCACAAGGCATTTGAAAAACTAAATAAAGGACGTCATTTTCCCAAGAGTTCTCCACTGTCTGCCCGTGACCACAAGCTACCTGAATGACCCCGGTCCCCAAAGCTCCCCCTATCTAGCCAGCTCTTGGGGGAGGATGGCTGCTCCCTTGGCCCTGCCTGCCTTCTCACAGCAGAAACTCCTTCCTAGAACTGAGCCCCCCGTGGGGGAGGCCCTACCGCCCCGGACGCCGTTAGGCCAAGAGGAGACCTCCGTAAGTGCCTAAGGACTAGGGATCCGGATTGTTTCAGGTCAATTCGGATTTCGTTTGGACTGCGTCTGGGGCGCTGTCCAGAGAAATCTTGGGCACACACTGGAGCCAAGAGAGCAAGATGTCCTGAACCTGAAAAGACTGTATCAGAGTGCGTGTCTGCGTATCTCTCAATAGCCGAGCGCAGGACGCGGGGTCCGGGAGGGAAGAGCCCGGGCGCACCGGCAGGCAACAAGCTCCCAGCCCCAGGACCGGCTGGCGCGGAGGTGGGGAGAAATAGAGATCTCTCCTAGCGGGCAGCCGCGCCGCTCGGCCTCTTTATTATAACAAATGTTCCGTTTACAGAGCGGGACTTCATATTCGCCCGGAATTCATCTGAAATATCGATTTCCTCTCACTTTGCGGGTCGCAATCGATAGCCCTGCGCCCTGGCCCCATAAATCGCCTTCGCGGCTGTGGGCGCGGGCTCCATCTATCACTGAGGGTGGGCTCCCGGCCCTACCGCCCAGAGCCCCCTCCCTGAGAGGCTGAGGGTGCAAAGCCCGGCGAAGGGGAGGCTGACGCCCCCAACTCCACCACCTGCGCTAAGCCGGCCCAGACCAGGGCCGGGGGGGAGGACAAGGTCGGGAGAGGGGGGGAAAGGAGATCCGGCCGTATTGGGGGAGGATGCAGAGGAGGGGAGCTTAGGCCCGCAGGGCTGGAACCCCCGGGGGAGCGACCCGGTCCCTGCTCCACGCTCCCCCCGCCGTAGGACAGGGCAGAAGGATCCCGAGAAAGCCCCCAAGTGCGTTTTTCAGTGGACTCCTGCGCCCCCGCCCCCTTCTCCGGGGCCTCCGGGGGTCAGCTTCTGGCTCTGGCCTGGGCCAAGCTCCAGAGGTGCGCGCTCCCCTTCGGGGGGGGGGGCTCTAGGACTCAGGGACCGGCTCGGGGGCGCAGAGGGGGATTAGTGTGGTCCGGGCGGAGCGGAGGCGAGAGGACCCGCGGCCTGGCCGGGAGGTCGCCCCTCAGCCAGCTCGCGTCCGCTCCGTCCCGGCCAGGGGCTAGGGCGGGGGCCACCGGGCTTGCCCCGGAGGAAAGATCAAGGGCCCCCTCCCCGTCCGAGGGTGCCCAGGCTCCAAGCCCTATCTATTCTCTGCACCCGGGAAAGAGCTCCAGCCCCAGCCCCGGACGGACGGACGGACGGACGGACTGACGGACGGACGCAGCAGTCCACACGCGCCGCGAGCGCTCCGGGCCTTGGAGCCCGGGGTCTCGGACCCCGCCGCGTACCTTACCCGAGCGGATGGAATTGTGAGGCATGGCGAGGGAAGCGGTCACGGCCCACGCAGAGGCTTCGGGGATCTCGGACACCTTGTCCCGACAGCACCGGCCTTCGTGCTGCTCTGCTGGGAAAAGGCAATTGGCCGCCAGTGAGCCCCGCAGCCCTTTCCCCTAGACCCCCGGCTCCCCGGCCCCCCGGGTCCAGGGTGTCCTTTGAGCCTTCCTGGCAGGAAGGCAGAGGAGCTGCAGGGAAGGCTCCTTCGAACCCGGGCTCCCTCCTCCTTTCCCCCCCGCCCCCCCCCTCTCCCTCGGGACCTCTCGCTGCCCCTAGCCCCCCTCACTCCCTCGTACCCGGCCGGCGGCAGGCCCTGGGTGGCTCTGGTGCACTTGGGAGGAGAGCCGGCTCCCCGCACCTTGCCTGCTTCGGAAGTTTGTTCCCAGCCGCCCGGCATCACCGACCGGTTTTATCCCGCCGAGGCCCTGGGAGATGGCTCTGGCGAGGATCGCAGGCCACGGATTGGCTGGCTGGGTGCAGGGGGGCGCGGGGAAGGGGAGGATTTTGCAAGGGGGACATGGCTGAGTGGACTCAGGAGTTAGAGACATTCTCGGGAGCTTCTGTTTACAGGCGGAGAAGGGAGGAGGAGACAGCTGAGCCCCCAGCCGCAGCGGGCCCGGGCCCCCAGAGGAGGGGGCGACGGTGGCAGAACGGGGGAGAACAGAGGTTAGCAGTGGGCGACCCCCCAGGGTCAGCGCCTCCTGGGAGGAGAGGGGCGAATCGGCCTCGAGTGGACTCCAGGGTTAGCCACTTTCTCTCCCAGTCTTTGCTCCCTGGGCAAAGGGTTTGAGGTTTTGCTCCTCTTTTCGAAGATTTCTCTTAACTGTGTTTCTCTGAGTCAGAAGCCTTCTCAGAAAGACAAAAGAAGAGAAAGCTGAATCCAGGGATCTGACGGAAGGTGAGAAGGCTCAGACTCCTCTCTCCGGGGGCTACCCGCCTTCCCCACCCCCATCCTTCCCCTACCTTTGCTGCTCCAGCCTCAGCTGACCAGTCAGGTCACTCTCTCAGGTTATCAAAACACATGGTGAGATGATGATCCCCATTACTGAAATAATAACGATGATGATGTTGATAGTGCTACTAATCGACTGTTGGGTGGAAGAGGCCCGCCTATCATCTGGCCATGCTCAGGCCTCTGGGTCGGGCTTACCTGGGGCTTCTGCTCCTTGAGGACCTAATGGGAAGCCTATGAAGAATCAGCTCCAGCATTAGCTTCAGCCCAAACACTAGGAGGGAAGAGAAGAACAGAGTTCAAGGATCTTACATGGTTTGGGAAGGATTATTAAAAGTCTTCCAAAATAATGTAATTGAATTGGCTTACTAAACACTCCCCTGGGGGGGGGGGGGGAATATGCTGTGTGGGGAGGGGTAGAGAGAAGGCAGATAGTGAGAAATGAGTCATTTCAAGAAAAGAGAAAGAGCTTTCAAGAGAAGAAAATAGCCTGCTCTAATGGAGAGAATTTTCAACTAGAAGCCGGTGTTCCAGGACTGTGTTTCAGTCTGCATTCTTGACTGAACTTGCTGGAAAATATCAGAGAAGTCCCTTCTCTGGTCTCAGTTTCCTCCTCTGTCAAGTGAAAGACTGGATTAGAGCAAATGCTCTTAACATTTTCTGTGTTGCACTCCTCTGGCAGTCTGGTGGAGTTTTCTTATAAAATAAAATATAAAATTGCAAAGGAAATCAGTTATTCTGAAATAAAGAGGTACGTTTTCCTGCATCCAAGTTTATAGGCCCCTTGAAGTCAACAGTGGATCCCAGGTTGAGAACCCCTGGACTATAGGATTTCTAAGGACTTTTTCATCTCTGAGACTCTGCAAATCTATATGTAAATGAGAGGAAGGGACAAAGGACAAAATGGTGATAAATGCCGCCTCCCTTCTCCAACTCTGCTACCTCCCCCCCCCCACCTCCAGCATTCCCCAAACACATTAAGTGTGCACTATGCATGGAGGTAATGCAGGAGGCTGAAGGGGCATTCTGTTTATGTGTGTGTGTGTGTGTGTGTGTGTGTGTGTGTGTGTGTGTGTGTGTGTAGAAGTGATAAGGAGATTCCTATGTTCAGAAAGAATGAGAAAGTGACACCTCAAGGTGGGAATGGAAGAAGAGTTGGGATTCATTCCCCGGAATGTGACTGACTCTCATGTCTTAACATTTATATGGCCTACAACAAGAACAAAGTAGCAGAAACTCTACACTGGAGGTGCCCCCCCCCCAACTCAGACAGGACACAGACTCTCCCTGACCTGATAAAAGAGGAAACACCAGGCTTCAATGGGAGCCCAGAGACCTGCAGGAATGACACAGCAGGTCCCAGACTGGCTCAGCTAGCTCCTACTGGTTCTCTCTGCAATGCAGGAGTTTGGAAATTGGAGAGGAGACAGAGATAGAGGAGAGGACAGAGACAGAGAGACAGAGAAAGGGGAAAGAGAAAGAGGGAGACAGGGAGACAGAGAGAGAGAGAGAGAGAGAGAGAGAGAGAGAGAGAGAGAGAGAGAGAGAGAGAGAGAGAGAGAGAAGAAATAGGAGTAAAAAAGGAGACAGAAAACAGAGATGTAAAGATTTAAGAAAAAACTAGAAAAAGTTGGTAGGAAAAGAAATTTTTTTTCACCCAAAAACTTCTTTGGTGCATCATAAAAAAATTTAAAAATAAAAACATTTCATTTCAACCTTAACTCACCTCTGCAAATATACTACATGTGATAATGATTTTATGATCATGACAAGTTGGAATTTTGAATTACTAAATCAACAAAGGGACTTTAGATTTTTTTAAAGAATAATTTATTTTAAAAAGAATAATTTATATGTACCTACTTCCTCTAGGTTTCCATTTAAAGTATTTTTTTTCCTTTCTGGCTCCTACTTCAGTGCTTGGGGAATTAATTCCATTTTTCCATAGACAATATTTCTAGAAAATTCACATCTCTGGTTTAGATTCCTGTATATATCCAATGACAGAATTCTCTGTGCACAAGCAAGGCAATTGATTGATTGAGTCCCCAAATCTCCAAGTCTAAGAAGCAACAAAAGAAAATTCAGACATACTTTCTGTGCCTCAGCAGAAATTCTTGAGCTCATGGGAAGGTGCCCTTCATATTTCAGTCCTCTACTTTCTCCCTTTGAACAGACAGATAGGACCATGAGCAAGAACACTTATTGCCATATTCCTTAATCTCCAAAATTTTAGTGCATTCATATTTATCATGACAACTCACATTTCTTTTGTTCTTAAAGTTTACAAATAGCTTTCTTCTCTAGATGAGTGATGCAAGTGTAGTGATAACCATTTTGCAAATGAAGAGAATAGCCATAATAGCTAGCATATATCACTTCTTAAAGTTTGCAAAGCACTTGACAAATTGAAAACTAACTTTATCCTTACACAAACAGAGGTTAGATGGTGTACTCAGTGTCACACAGTAAATACCTATGGGGGATTTGAACACAGGTCTTCTTAACTGTAAGTGTAGTCCTCTCTCCACTGTACCACCTAGCTGTGGAAGGCAGTTCAGAACTAAAATTATTTGCCCATGCTCCTACAGTCAGAATTCAAACTCAGCTCTCTTGATTCCAAATCACAGTTTCAAATATTTAGAGTTCTATGGAAATTCAGATGCTGTGGAGTACAATCCCATGATTTTGCTGTTGAGAAAGTGAGGTCAGAAGGATTAAATGATGGGCCAAGTGACATAGGTTCTAAAATCAATGCTCTTTCCATATCTTTATGCTTATCCTAAAGAGTTTTGCTTCTTACAACTCATTTAATTGCACTTAGATTTAGAGTAATGGCCTAGGCAAACAAAAATTCTAATTTGTCAATTAAGAAATGTTGATTTAATACCTATGGTATACCAGTCATTTTGTTATGTGCTAGGGATTCAAAGAGAAAAGAGAAAATTAATTCAGCAAGCATTTATTAGACATCTATCAATCTTCCAATCCTAGAAAATTAAAGTTCATATTCTGTCAGAAGTGACATGTCACACATAACATGTATATGCAGCCTTATGTAGATATATATGTATATTTCTACAGAATGAAGACATTTAGATTGTAAGTTCCTTGAAGGCAGGAATGATAAGATTGTTCAGTTGTGAGCTCCTTGGCATCTTTTTCATGCTCAGCATCTAATAGAAGATACTTAATAAATGTTTGTTGACTGATATTTATTTAAAATCAATTATAATAACTGGGAAGATTATGTCAGGAGCTGAGCTGGGGATGGGAGGCATCAGAAAGTTTTCCTATAGAAGGTTGTATTTTAACTTTTTGAAGGAAACTAAGGATTCTAAGGGGTGGTTGAGAGTAGTGCAACAGTGTGGAGATGGGATCGAGAACAGTAAGGAGGTCAGTTTGACTGGTTTTCCAGTTGAGAGAGCTACTTCTTCCCTAGTTCTGTTATCTAATACACTGGTAAAAGGCAGTCACAGCATGGAGAGTAGAAGTTTGCCTGATACTTTCTAGCTGTGTGACCTTGGACAAATCATTCAACCCCATTACCTCACAAAAACCAAATTTAAAAAAAAATTTTTTTAAAGAAGGTTGCCTGGTGCAAGTCCTGTCTCTGACTTTCACTGGCTGTGTGGCCCTGGACAAGTCATTGTGCCCTCTCAATGCCCCAGGCAAACTCTCTATGAGGAAAAAGGAAAAAAAAATTCTGTCGATCTGTATCTGTAAAGGGAGTTTCCCTACACTAATGAAAACACTAGGCTGAGCAACAACAATACACTGTGACTACTCAAGGAATCAGAAATCCTTCCACTCTGCAATACATAAACAGGGAGTCAGAAGACCTGAAGTCTAGTTCTGACTGCCACTAACTTGCTTTGTAACCTTGGGCAAGATGCCTCACTTCTCTGGGTCTCAGTATCCTCACCCTTAAAATGTGGGGGACTCTGAAGACTAACACTAGGATTCTAAGTAAATGTGGGAGGGGATTTGAGAGTGGAGAGATCTCTCTAGACTTTAGAGCAAAAGAACCTTCCTGAGGACAAAGGTGCTTTGCAAAATGTTTCTAAGGGGATTTAAATGTATTTAATGCAAGTCCATTTGGACGCTTTCCTCTGCTTTCCAAGTCTCTCTCTCTCCATCAGCATCCTTTGGGGGTCCTTACCTAGGGCAGTTCAAGCACCATTCACATCCTTTGCCTAATTCAATTTCCAGGACTCTGGAATAGATCTCAACACAATAGTGTTGATCACGAGCATGCTACTGAACCACCCTGCCCCCCAAATCTGTCTTTGCCGTGCCATGGCATCTATCTCCTCTCCTATATGGCCTATGTGCCTGTCTTTTGCCTTTCTCCTTCGGCTTAGATAATAGACTTTCAGAAGACTACTGGACTGGGGGGAGGGGGGTTATCATGAGATCCTGGTGCTAGTTCAGCTTCTGGCACTAACTTTGTGACTTTGGGCAACTCACACAACCCTTTAGATCTCAATATCCAATTATCAAAAAAAGAAAAGGACCATTCAAACCAAATAGTCTGAGGTTTTTCTTCCTTAAAGAAGCAGCCAGGTGGTACAGTGGATAGGGCATTGGCTCTGGACTCAAGAACACCTCAGTTCGCATCTGACCTATGGCACTTGTTGGCTATGCAAATGCAATCCATAAGCTTGTCAAGGCATCATCTCCCTCAAGTCATGAAGGGCAAGCATCATCATGTGACTCAGTTTCTTAATTTGTAAAATGACGACACAAAATAGCAGGGTTGTTGGGAGAACCAAGCATGATAACATTTGTAAGGCAGCAATTCACATCTGATGGTCCCATAATACATTCTTTCCCTTCCTTCCTTCTTTCTTCCTGCTAGGACAATCTACGTTTCCATTGAAAGGAATATGAGGGAGGGAGGGGAGGGAGAAGAATCCCAGTGCTAGGCCCTCCTCAGAAGCTAATTAGCGGGGATTAGTTTATCTGGGAAAGTAGTTATCCTCTGGTAGATGAAGGGAGCCCGAGATAACCTAAGGGAATGAGATGTGGAGCGAATACTAGCCTTTGCCTGTGCCTCTAACCTTCTTTGTGGCTTGGATCCCTTTACCATTCTGATGAAACATATGGACCCTTTCTCCAAAGAACAATTTTAAATAATTAGAAGAAATGTTGAATTTCAATTAGAGGTTAGTGAAAATAAAGATATATTCTCCATCCCCACCCCACCCCCATACAAGGCTATACATGTCTTGAAATTCATTCATGGAGAGGCTATAGGGACTCTAGATTAAGAATCCTTGGTGTGTTGGAATAGGAAAAACAAAATCTCCAAAAAGTCAAGGCTTTTACAGATGCAAGAAGCAAGTAATTTCACCTGCCCAGGCCTCAGTTTCATTCTCTTTAAGATGAGAGGGATGGACTTCAATGATTTCTGCAATCCCTTTGAGTTCTAGATTTAGACAGAATCTGACAACCTTTGGGCTTTGACAGAAAGGGCTGACCCTGGATAAAGAGAAACCAAGGCTCAGCACCCAAAGGAGATGAACAAATACTACTTTCTCCATTTTGCCTGAGGACTATACATACACAAGTAAATGTGCACACACACACACACACACACACACACACACTCACTCACTCACTCAGACCCCAGCAGCATTTCCCACCGGGGTCTTTTTTGACAGATTTTCACCATCACAACGGGGATGCCCTGGATTCCTGCAGTGTGCCCAAAGCCTAGCCAATGTCTGCCAGCCCTCCCCAGAGCCTCCAGGCTGGCAGGGCAGTGAGGATCAATCATTAATTTCTCCCCCAGGGTTGCAGCTGGCAGAAATAGAGAGGCAGGTCCTGGCAGGTGAGAGGAAAGGTGCACTGATCCCCAGGGAGCCCTTTGGAAAATACCATTCATGGGCATATTTTTCAGCCCATTAATGATCTGAGAGTAATCTCTAGCTTTCCTTTCTTCTCCCTTTCCTTCTTACCCTGGCTTTACATACAAACAGAAAGGGATTTGGGATATTTTTGAGATCTTGTTTGGTCCTAAAGAGTTCAAAGTATTGGAAAGGCAACCTGAATAGGAAGAAGAAGGGAAAGAGGGGATGGGATGGGGAGCAGGAGATGGAGGTGGAGGCAGGAATGGACAAAAGGGGAGGGAGAGGAACAAAAAGAGGAAAAAGGGGAAAAAGCAACATTTTATAGAGGGGAAAGCAAAAGCCTTTTTAAAAAAACAAGTGATATATTAGAACATAGACTTGAAAGACAGTGAAGTGCAATGGGAAGTGTGCTAGGACTTCAGAGTCAGAGAACCCTAGACTTGAAACCCTTCTTTACCTTTTATTCTCCTATCTATGTAACTTTGGGCAGGTCACTCTCCAATCTTTTATTTCCTTATCCGTTAAATGTTTGGGGTCAGACTAGATTCCTGAATATCCCTCCTGTCTCTTATGCTTAGATTATACCTCACCTTCACTGCCATTTTTTGGCTCCCACCCTTCTCCCATCATTATGGAACCCTCTTGGAACATAGGGAGTGTCCAAAGAGACTTCAGACTCGAGCACCTGGAAAACTTTATTCCCCTGCCATGAAAGAGCAGCCACCTCCCCACCCCAAGAATGTTCTATCAACTCCTCCTCCTTTCCCCCTTGACAGAACACCTGCCAGTCCAACCCGAGAATAACAGGACTCAGAACCCAGGAATCCTCCTTCCCTGGCCAACACGAAGGGCAGTGGAGTGTGCTAATGCTCCTGACAGACAGCCACTCTTGATTGTGTGCCAAAGGAAAAAACCCAAGCCCAGAGTTTTCATCATAGGCGAGATTCATTTTGTCCTCCATTGGCCTCAAAGTTCCAGATGTTCCTGCTGTTTTGTGCTTCAGAGAACAGCTGGGTGTAACCCCTTAGTTCCCCAGAATCCTCAGGGAAAGACTACAGGCCTTGTACTGGGTGAGAGTAAATCATTGAACTACCAAGCCATCTATGACTGACAGATGAAACTCAACCTTTTACCCTGCAGGGAAGACCAGTTTGCATGGATTTTCACTATGGGGCAGAACTAGTCATGTAGGCAGAAGACTCTTGGGGCCATGAGATCCTCAGTCCTATTCAACAAGTATTAATTAGGTCCCTGCTCTGTAAGGCTCTGGATTAGACACTGGAAAGAGAGAGAACACACAAGGAAAAAACTCAGCCTGTGCTCTCAGGGAACTTACTTTCTACTGGCAGAGGCGGGTGGGAGTGGGGGAAAAAGACACAACCTTTACACTGATGAATAAATGAGAAATATATACAGGATGAATACAAATAATTTGGGGGAGATAATGCTAATAATTACTCCATAGCAGACACTAGGCTAGCAAGATAGACCTCTTCTTTCATTCTAATGAGAGAAAACATCTAAAGGGGACTTGGAGTTGGGAAAATATGAGCCACAGCTCTGTGGCAGAGAGATGGGCAGGAGTGGCATGGAGAGCTGTTGGAAGAAGGAAGGAAGCATTGATTACGTTCTTACTATTTTTCCTTTTAAAACCCTTTATATTTTTCAGCTTGGGCCAGCTCTTTGATAGGGTAGAGGGGGGACAATCAGTGTGTGAGAAATGAATCTATTGATTCTCCTCTGTAAAGTAAAACTCTTTTTGTTTGTCCTAAAGAATCCCATTAGCTTTGAGAGCATGGACTGTCATTTGCCTTTGTATTTTCAGTGCTCAGCACAGTGGCTGGTTGGTTGGTTCCTTCTGGTCCCTTGTTATTCAAGAAGACTAAAACAACATCACAAAGTTAGAGACAAGTTGCAGAGTTTCTGACTGTGACTGATCAGACTAATACTAGCTCAGAATGTTCTACCGCCGGATACATAGTAGGTGCTTTATAAATGGTTCGTTGATTGTTGATGTTTGTCCTTTGTTCTTTCTTTTTTCAACAATACTCCTTTTACTTTTTTTTATTTTTTTGCAAGGCAAATGGGGTTAAGTGACTTGCCCAAGGCCACACAGCTAGGTAATTATTAAGTGTCTGAGACCGGATTTGAACCCAGGTACTTCTGACTCCAGGGCTGGTGCCTTATCTACTGCGCCACCTAGCCACCCCTGTCCTTTGTTCTTGAAGAAGACTTTGGCATTAGGGAGGCGATATCATGCCAATCACATGAATTGGATTGGAATGAGGGGGTGCTATGCTAGAGGTCACCAACCTCACTTTCTCCTCCAGAGTCATCTGGATTCAGTGATCAGATATGTATCAAGATGATGAGATAATCCTGGATGCAAAGCAATCAGGGTTAAGTGACTTGCCCAAGTCAGACTCCTGCCCTCTTGACTCCAAGGTGAGTGTTCTAATCATTGCACCACCTAACTGTCCCTTGTTGATTGACTCACTAAACTGATCTACAAAGACTGTCCTGAGGCTGCTGCTTGAAAGAACCCTGACAAGATGGGGAATAAGGTAGGATTGAGCCAAGGAAGAGCTCACCTGGACACTAAGAGGGTCATGGCACACTACTTGGGGTATCACTTAAGATGGAGATCCTGAGACAGTTTAACTAGAGGAGGGGGTAGCTGAACATTCCCTGGAGTATGTCTCTTGATCCCATTGTACATGTAATCATCCTGTATCTCCATTCTCCAAGCTCTGAGGAAGAAATGAGGGTACAGTGGTGGCAAAAGTCCCTAGACTTGAATGAGCCAAACACGGGTCATCATTGGATTGTCTAGAAATGGAGTACGACATCAATGGAGACCATTGTGAGTGACAACCAGTGACCCTGAGGAGGGAGTGAGGGAAAGAACTGGGCCTTGGATGCAGAAGGAATTCATATCAACACCAAAAGAGTTCAGGTGACTGTCTTCCCCCCAACCTCTCCAGCATCAATTGTTTCAGCTTTTATCATCTTTGCCTATTGATGGGAATGAAGTCAAACCTCAGAGTTGTTTTAATTTTTATTCCTCTAATTTTTAGTGATTTGGAGCACTTTTTCATATTGTTATTTATCATTTCCCTTTTTCTGAAAAACTAGTCAACGTGCTTTGACTATTAATCTATTGGGGAGAAACTCTCATTTAAACATCAAAGAAGAGGCAGATGTTGGAAGGGGACTTTCCCAACACCAGGAAGCTTTCATCCCAGCTTAGACATCGAAGTCTAAATGGAGAAATGTCCCCACTGCAAGATACTTGATTTCACCTCTTAAGAATTTACTAAGGGAGACTCATCCCTGGATTTTCACCAAAGTCATGCTGAATCACCTGGACATAGGTCAGTCTCCTCCAGGCCAAAGATCTCCAGACACTCTGCAGGACTCAGCTGCCCTCACTAGGGTGATTGGGGAGGAAAAGTGGGAGGTATGCTGAATTAAAATCAGAAGACCTCATTCTAGCCTTGGCTTTGCCTAACTAGCTGTGTGATCTCTGGCTAATTACTTCATTTCTCTGAGCTTGACTGTAAAATGTGTATATGTCATGAAAGAGGGTAAGACTTAATGATCCTTTTGAGCTTATAATGGTCCATGACTCTAAAAGAACATCTTCTTGTTGATGAACAATATGAACTTTCTTTAATGAACTTTTAATTACCAGCTCTGGCCATGGATCTGATGGAGTCAAGGTGGGTATAGTATTTATATGTGGATGGTAGGTGTGGAGGTAGAGGTAGAAGATTGGTAGGGGACTTGTCTATCAGTTGGTGGCACAGTGGATCCAGGCTTCAGCCTGGAATAGAAGGACCTGAGGTCAGATCTGGCCTTGGGTGCTTACTAACCATACAATGCCTCTTAAGTTCTGCCTCAGTTTCTTCAACTGTAAAATGGAGATATAAGGCCTCCTACCTCCCAGGAATCCAATGAGAATATATTTGTAAAGGACATAGTAATCGTTGTATAAATGCTTACCTTTTCTCCTTCCTATCAACCTGGCAACTGCATCAGTTTCTGCCTTTGTAACTACTCCAGTCTGTGTGTCAGCTAACAAGTATCTATTACATACTATTATATATCATAATATCATGTTATACCTAGTTATATCATATGTTACATAAGATACCATATGTATTATTGGATAAGCATTTATTATGTGTTATTATACATTATATTAGTACCTATTATATGTTATAACATAAACATTTATCATTTATTTATTATATATTATAACATGGTGTATATTATAGGCCATATGTATTATTGTGTAAATATGCATTTACTGTTACTTAAAATGTGCCAGATGCTGGGAAAACAAAGGTCAAAATAAAACAATCCCTGCTCTCAAGGAATTTACATTCTATCACACACGAAGCAAATACAAAGTAATCCTAAGGGGAAAAGGCACTAAAGGCGAGAGGACATAAGTAGAGGCTTCCCATAAAAAAAATGGCCCTTGGGCTTGGTCTTGAAACCACAGAATCCAAGCACAAAAATGAAGAAAGACTCTTTGGAACAAAGACACAGAGATGGGAGGTGGAGAGTTGCCAACAAAGAGGCCAGTATGGGTGTATGGTAGGGAATCATATGTGATGAGGAGTTTTCAACGACCAAGTGTTTAAATTTGATTATAAAGGTACTGGAGAGCCACCGGAATTTATGGGGGAGGGAAGTGATCAGCATTTTTAGGAAAATAATTTTGGTGATTCTGTATTAAATGAGTGAGAGAAATGAGACAGACAGAGAGATCAATTAGGAAGTTGCTGTAATTAATTTTCTACAGAAGGGAAGATCAAAGCCTGAATTAGGGTTAAGGTGATGAGGGATCTGTAGACCTTGTAATCACCAGGAACAGTTCTCCATCCTCAGTCTAAATGAAAGGGCCTGAGGTTAGGTGTCTACCAGAGTGGTGAACAAAAGTGTATCTGTAGAGATTTCCACCAGGCAGGAGGGAATGAGAAGGAGTCTAAGTCCATAAACCTTAGAAGAGACTCTAGAGAACATTTTTTCTTCATTTTACAATTGGGGAAATGGAGGCCCAGATAAAATAAGTTGACTGAAGAACACAGAGTAGTTAGGAGCAGATCAAAGATGTGAAGGGAGGTCTACTATCTCCCAAGCCAGAGTCTGTCAGAGAAGCCATGTGTAGTCAGTCAGATGGCTGTCAACAAAGCATCCCACTGCCCTTGAAAGTCTCATTAAAAGAATTCTCAGATTTGCTCCTTCTGTCACTTCTCTACCTGGGCATCCACTCTGTTTCAGAGAGACCTCCTCCTAGGCACCAGTGCCATTTGGTGTGCAATAGTACCTTAATTGGGGTTGTAGAGATGCTTAATCATTGCAAAAGATGCTGGACTGAAAATCAGGAGACCTGGAGTGAGTAAACATAAATAAACACATGATAATAGCAATGCACATTTATTTAGTATGTCAAGGCTCACCAAGAAGCTGACTGATCTTGCTCAAATCAGTTAACTTCTTAGGACTTCATTTTCTCCAATAGATCATGACAGAGTCAAAAGAGCACTGGTAAATCAGAGGCCGGGATTCTACTTTCAATCCAACGTACAACTATGGAAAATGCACAACTTCTGAGCTTCGATTTCTTAATATGTAAAATAGAAAGAGTAGGGTTAAATATGTGTTCTGCCAGCATCTCAGGGTTGTCTTGAGATTCTCATGAGATTCTGAAATTAAAAACAATTTAGAAACAAGAAAACATTACAAATTTTAGTTATTATGATAATCTTTAAAGGTGTCTTTTGGACCTACAATGAACTTGCTTCTGAATAGGTGCTTTAAAAAATTTATATGTAGAGATGAGTGGCAACATGTTGTAAAGGAGAAAGTCAGCTAGACTATACCTGCCGAAAGACTTGTATTAAGAAAAGCAGATTCTTGGGGAGGCTAGGTGGCATAGTGGGGGTGGCTAGGTGGCATAGTGGATAAAGCACCTGCCTTGTAGTCAGGAGTACCTGGGTTCAAATCTGGTCTCAGACACTTAATAATAATTACCTAGCCATGTGGCCTTGGGCAAGCCACTTAACCCCATTTGCTTTGCAAAAACCTAAAAAAATAAAAAAATAAAAAAAAAAAGCAGATTCCTCATCAGTAGTTTCCTCATCCAATGGAATTGCAGTTCTAGGTAAGGAATATACTTGATAGAAGATTTTTAAGCAAAATATGCAGATTAACCACATTACTGTATCTACAACTCCAAAATGTTGTTGACTCTACCCATGAGTCTCTACAGAAAAATGCTTTATATACTTCCCATATCTCCTTGGTCCAAGTTAAGGTAGGGTCTAAGATCTAAGTCAGAGGTGGGGAACCTTTATTCTACTAAGAGCTATTTGGATATTTTATAACACCATTTGCCAACCATACAAAATTATCAGCTTAAAAGTTAGTCTGCTGTATTTGGCCAAACATTTAATTAATTTACCCCTAAAAAGCTCCTAGTTATTTTGAATTTCAGGTCCCTCTATTGGTTGCCTTGGCAGTGCCAAACCAAATTATTTCATGAAAGGTCTGAGGAAGGTTCACCTTCCCAACCCCTACTCTAATCACTCTTGATGGATAGTTACTCCTGGCAGAGTCAAAGAGTTGTCCCTTAGTTGACTAGTCACTGAGGATTCTTCCCCATCTTTTGTGCTGGATCTTGCCCTCACACAAGTCTGTCCTGCTCCTCCAGAACGGAAGTGTCCAATATGTGGCCCATCCTGAGAGTGGGGGGGGTGTCTATATTTGGGGAATATTTAACAACAAAAAAAAAACACAGAAAATTTTTATTAAAACATAGTTAGAATGCATGCAATAGATGTAAGTTTGACACCATTACTCAATGATCATGTGACTTAGCACAACATTCCCCTCACTCAAATCCAATTCATGTGCATGTCATGGCTTCATAATCTTCAAGAATTAAGGACAAAATATGATCATCAGGTTCATGGCAGATCCATTTGCTTGGACGTCATCGGTGGGCACGGACTCATGGATTCACAGACTCAAAGAAATCTTGAAATTTTCGAATAATCATAAGAACCAATCATCACATAGCATTTTCAAGTTTGCAGAGTACTTTCTATGATTTCATTTGATGCTTACAACAGCCCTGGGAGGTAGATGCTATTTTCATTTTACAGATAAGAAAGCTCCGGCTGGGAGGATCTCAGAGCTAGTGTCCAATGCAGCCCTCTATCTATGCTACCTTCTCTTGATTGTTTTAATGTACAGATGAGGAAACTAGCTGCAGAGTGGCTTAGCAAAAGGGTATGGCCAGGTCATATGACTCTACCATGATGCCTTCCTCTGCTGCTTCCCGAGGCCAAACTTTCCATAGTTTCTGGGAAAATTATGGAACATAATTTTTGAGTTCCAAAAGCTCAACTTTGTTTGACATGGCTCTCTGGCCAAGTACTTTACACTGACATCTGGGTCCCCGGCTTGGTCAGTAGGAAAAGAGAGACCGCTGCTCTATTCTCAAGAGCAATGGAAGGAAGCTAAATTACTTCTGCCTCTGATTGGGGGTGCTCTCCACTTTTAAACACCAACAGCCCCTTGGCACTCAGCTTTCCCTGTGGGCTCCATATCTCTGGACAAAGGTCATGGTACCTCCCCCCTCACCTCCTCCTAGGGACATGTGACCACTGGAGTCACTGGGTTGGAACAACCAGCACAATCAGGTCATTGTGCTAAACATGGCGGTTGCTTGCCAAACCACGCCCCATTCCAGGTGATGCCAGACCCTTTAAAGGGCCAACTCTTCAAAATCCCAGAGTTGGGGAGAATTGGCACAGATGGCCCCTAAAATGGATGGGAGTGGCCCATAGGTCATATTTTAATCTCCTACCTATGTTCTTGCTCTAACATAGTTTTCTCCAGTCTAACCTGATTTTAGGTTCTTCCTAGTAAAAGACTGAGGAGTGAGCCTGCCCCAAGTACCAAAGAACCCAAGCAAATACGTACCATTATTCCCTTTACTGTTTAACTTTGGGTGACGTTTCTCCATTAGCCACTATCCTCCAAAATTTCCCTCATGTAGGAAAAACAGCTGGTTCCTAACTTGGATTTCTCAAAAGTCCAAAGGTTCTCCTCATGATCCATCTCAAGTTCAAGGCTTTCCACTAATCCCTGCTCCACCATGGAGTGGGCTCCTTGCCACAGGGCAGGCCACATCGCTCAAACAATGCCAAGCCTTAGGCAGATCATGGGCACTAGCTACTGCAATTCTTTTTCCTCCCAGGTAGGTGGCAAACCACTTAAAGGTAGGGATGACATTCATTTTGTGTGCTCCAATATCCCATTAGGCCCAAGACAGAGCTATACACTCAAGAGAAATTTAAAGGTTTATTCACTAGTTGACTAAATCACTGAGGAAGTGAGAAAATATTGTAGTTTTACCTTTCTTTTTTCCTTTTTTTTCTTTTTTCCTTTTCCTCTTTCCTTTCTTTTTTCTTTCTTTCCTTTTCTTTCCTTGTTTCTCTGTTCTCTCTGTTTTCTTTTCTTTCCTCCCTCCCTTCCTTCTTTTTTTTCTTCCTTCCTTCCTTCCTTCCTTCCTTTCTTCATCTCTTTATTTCTTCCTAAGCATTGGGCTTGAAGTTAGGATGTTCAGGGATCAAATCCCACCTCCTCAGACATTTACTTGATGTGATCCTGGGCAATCCACTTAAACTCTCTCAAACCCAGTAAAATGAGGATATTAATAACTTTCATACACACATACCAGGACTGTTATAAGGATTAAATGAAATAATATATACATTGTATAAACGCTACCTGTTATTCCTTTCTCTCTACCTCTTTCACTTTTCCTTCCTTTCCCTCTTCTCTCCTTCCCTCTCTTCCTTAGAATTGAAAGGAACCTTGGAGAACATCAAATCCAGCCCCCTCATTTTACAGGTGAGGAAACTGAGGCAAAGATGGGCCTACTTGCTCAGGATTTCACAGCTAACTAAGTGTAGGAAGCAGGATTTGAAGTCATATTCCTTGGACTTCAAGTTTAATGTCCTATATGAATTGATTTTCTCTTTAAAAACTCCTGGTTGCAAGTCACCCATTTTTCTTCTAATTTGATATCTTCACATGGTGAGTATGAGTATAATGGAAAGAGCTTTGTCCAAAGTCTGGAGACTTGACCAAGCCTCCCCATGTGACCTTGGTATATTATGGGGTGCTCAGGAGGACTAGCATCTTTGGTGTGAAGGCTTGCCCATTCCTTTTTAAAGTTACTCATTCACCTTTTGAATCTAATTGGCACAAAACATTTACCTGTAGCTCCAAGAAGCTGTAGCATGTGAAGCAATGAACTATCTCAACACATAGGCTTAAATCAGGTTGAGGGTGACTGTCTCCCCATCAGGATGTCTATTCCAAGCCTTTCCCTTACAGAATGGGTAGATGAGAATAGTTAGTTCCAACAATCACAAAGACAACTGAAGGAGGCACTGTGAAGCACTTTCAGCTTGGTCAGACATCAGACACCAAGGCCACCAAGATCATCCACTACGTCCTGGGCTATTGCCAGCCATCTTGACTGTTCCTTGCCATTGGACTCCAATGACTCTGGAAAAGTGAGTAAGGTTGATGACTTTGAGCAACTCAAATCAATGCATACTTATCAAGATATAATCTATGATATCTTTGAAGATGGACCTCAAAGGGTTTCCTTGACCTCAGTCTACTTAGGGATAATTAGGATTATATCGGAGATATATATACATATATATATATATATATATATATATATCAGAGAGGGATAATAAAAGTGACCATTTTATACAGTATTTTATGAGATATTTTCATTGAAACTCTACTGCAAATTTCACAAATTATTTTGCACATTTGGCTGATGCATAAAGAGACAGAACAGTTATATATTCATCAAACCCTGTTTCCTCCCTCTTACTTCATTGTGAAATGTTGTAGTTTTTGGACAATCAAGTAGGTGAAAATTAACCTGCCAGGATTTTGAGTTTTTCTCACCAGGAAATTCCCTACATTAGTGAAATCACAAGTTGTTACCTAATGCAGAACTCAGAGCATGGTAGATCCTTAATCAATGTTGATTGATTGACTAACATGGCACATGAATCACACTTACTTCAGCCTAGCTGAAGGAGACTATAGTCTCCTCTTTCTCCCATGGTCCTTCCTTCTTCTAGGCCTTCTCCTCTGTGTGGCCTTGGGCAAGCCACATCTCCTCTGCATGATCTACACACTTGGAATCAGTAAATCTAAAGGTAGTCTCAGCTATGGGCAATTAGATGGTACAGTGGGGAGAATGCCAGTCCTATAGTCAAGAAGACATCTTCCTAAGTTCAAATTTGGCCTCAGACACTTACTAGTCATATGACCCTAGTCAAGTCATTAACTGTGTTTGCCTCAGTTTCATCATATGTAATATTATCTGGAGAAGGAAATGGTAAACCATTCCAGTATCTTTATTTTCTCATCTATGAAAAGAGTTGGAGAAGAAAATGGCAAACCACTCCAGTATCTGCTTTCTCATTTATTTTATTTTTTTATTTTACAATTTTCCCCTAATCTCACTTCCCTCCCTCCCACCCTGCCATAGAAGGCAGTCTGATAGTCTTTACATTGTTTCCATGCTATACATGAAATTGAATGTGTTGAGAGGGAAATCATATCCTTAAGGAAAAAAAAAAATATAAGAGATACAAAATTACTTAATAAGATAATTTTTTAAGATTTTGCAAGGCAAATGGAGTTAAGAGTTAAGTGGCTTGCCCAAGGCCACACATCTAGGTAATCATTAAATTTCTGAGGTTGGATTTGAACTCAGGTATTCCTGACTCCAGGGCTGGTACTCTATTCACTTGTGCCACCTAGCCGCCCCCAAGATAACAGTTTTTTTTTTTAATTGAAGGTAATAGTCTTTAGTCTTTGTTTAAACTCCACAGTTCTTTCTTTGGATACAGATGATATTCTTCATTGCAGATACCCTAAAATTGTCCCTGATTGTTGCACTGATGAAATGAGCAAGTCCATTAAGATTGATCATCACCCCCATGCTGCTGTTAGATGTACCATGTTCTTCTGGTTCTGCTCATCTCACTCAGCATCAGTTCATGCAAATCCTTCCAGACCTCTCTGAATTCCTATCCTTCCTGTTTTCTAATAGAACAATAGTGTTCCATGACATACATGTACCACAATTTGTTTAGTCATTCCCCAATTGATGGACATTCACTCAATTTCCAATTCTTCGCCACCACAAACAGGGCTGCTATGAATATTTTCGTACAAGTGATGCTTTTATTCTTTTGCATAATGTCTTCAGGGTATAGACCCAGTAGTAATATTGCCGGATTAAAGGGTATACATATTTTTATTGCTCTTTGGGCATAATTCCAAATTAACCTAGAGAAAAGTTGGATGAGTTCACAACTCCACCAAAAATGTATTAGTGTCCTAGATTTCTCACATCCCTTCCAACACTGATCATTGTCCTTTCTAATCACATTGGCCAAACTGAAAGGTGTGAGATGGTACTTCAGATTCCTTTATTTGCATTTCTCTAATCAGTAAAGATTTGAAGCAATTTTTCATATGACTATGGATCGCTTTGATCTCCTCAGCTGTAAATTGCCTCGGCATATCCTTTGACCATTTGTCAATTGGGGAATGGCTTGTTGTTGTTTTTATAATGTGACTCAGTTCTCTGTCTGCTTTCTCATCTATAAAATGAACTGGGGAAGAAAACAGCAAAGCACTGCAGGATCTCTATTTCCTCAGCTATAAAAAAGGCTGAAGAAGAAAATGGCAAACCAGTCCAGTTTCTCTATTTCCTCAGCTATAAAAAAGGCTGAAGAAGAAAATGGCAAACCAGTCCAGTTTCTCTATTTCCTCAGCTATAAAAAAGGCTGAAGAAGAAAATGGCAAACCAATCCAGTATCTCTATTTCCTCATCTATAAAAAAAAAAACTGAAGAATAAAATGGCAAACCAATCCAGTATCTCTATTTCCTCATCTATAAAAAAACTGGAGAAGAAAATGGCAAACCACTTCAATATCTCTATTTTTTCCATCTATAAAATAAGTTGCAGAAGAAATGGCAAAACACTCCAGTATCTGCTTTCTCATCTATAAAATGAGCTGAGGAAGAAGATAATAAACCACTCCAGTATTTCTATTTCTTCATCCACAAGAACTGGAGAAGAAAATGGCAAACCATTCCAGCTGGAGAAGAAAATAGTAAACCATTTCAGTATTTCTATTTCCTCATCTATAAAAGAGCTGGAGAAGGAAATGGCAAACCATTCCAGTATCTCTATTTCCTCATCTATAGAGCTAGAGAAGGAAATGGCAACCCACTCCGAGTTCTCTTTACCCTCATCTATAAAAAGGGCTGGAGAAGAAAAATGGCAGACCCCTTCAGCTGGAGAAGGAAATGGTAAACCATTCCAGTATTCCTATTTCCTTTTCTATGAAAGAGTTGGAGATTCCAGTATCTGTTTCCTCCTCTATAAAATGAACTAAAGAAGAAAATGGTAAAAACACTGGCATCTTAGCCTCAAAACTCCAAATGGAGTCATGAAGAGTTGGAATATGACTGAAACAACAACCAAAGGTCTCATTTGTTGCTATTTACTAGCTGTGCTAGTCCCAGTCATTTCAGAACAGGAAGCAGAGACTGGGGGACAAACTTGTGACCTTGAACAAATGATTCATCCTCCATAAAGTCTTAGGTCCCTCATCTGTTAAATGAGCTAGCCTGGAAATTCAGTGCAAAGAGGCAGAGGACCTGGTTGGTTCTGTTTTATTTTGGAATCTCAGCGCTTCACTCCTCATGACTTTGGTCAAGTCCCTGCCCTCTCTGGCCTCAGTTTCTTCAGCTTTCAAATGACAGCGTTGGCCTAGAGGGTTTCTAATGTCCCTTATAGCTCTGGATCTGGGATCTTATATAGTTCAAGGGTTTCCCCGGGGACCTGGGATACATTTCTGAGAGTTTGTGAATTTGGATGAAGGGGGGAAAAAACACTTCATATTTAGTTTTTAGTAACCTCTAATGGAAATTTAGCATTTTCTTCCATTCAGATTTTTTCCAAAATTTATTCAGAGGAAAATGACTGTTTAGGCTTCACTGCATTGACCGTCAAAGGGGTCAATGAGACCAAACATTTTTTTTCCAGTCCTCGGCCGGTCCTCGACAGCCCGGTTCCTATTTCTCCCCTTTCCCAAAGCAAAGATGGGGAGGGGGCACTGAGAGAGCCTGGCTCCCCCAGGACTCCCGGATCTCCTCTCCCCCATCCCCCCAGGAACCGCGGCTGCCTTGCTCCAGTTCCCCCCTCCCGCTGCCTGGGCCTCCAGGTGTCTTCCTTTAATTACAAGTATTTAGCCTTCCGCTACATTGGGCCTCATTTGCATGGCAGCCTTCCCTTGCTGGAGCCTCATTATCAGAACAATCCAGGAGGTTAACGGAGCATCCTCGCGCCGAGGCCGGGGCCACGGGGGGCTGCGCGCTGCCTGCGCTCTCTCCCCCGGGCTCCGCCAGGCGCGGCAGCCGGGCCGGCTCCGGCGTCACGGGGCCCCCCACGGGACCCCCCGCGCGGGCCGCCCCCTCCCAGGGCCGAAACGGGGCAGCGGGCGGGAGGAAGCCCGGGCCAGCCGCCGCCGCCGGCGGGGAAACTGAGGCCCAGGGCAGTGGGGAGAGACGCGGCCAATCAGCCCGCCGGACCGCCGGGCCTCCCCGACCCCTCCTCCGTCCCGCGCCGATGGAGCGCCAGGGACGAGCCCGCTGGCAGGGAAAGCCGGACACCTGCGAGCGGAGGAAACCTGGACAAGTCACTGCGCTTCCTTTGGCCTCAGCTTCCCCGACCCCAAACCAGACTTCATGGTCCCGGGAGTCCCTTCAAACGATGCCACGGCACTAAGTGGACACGCTGTGTTTTACGTGCATCGGGGCACGGTGGCCGCGCATCTGGACACGGACATGCGGCATGCTCTGTGCATCAGAGTTGTCCGGGCTGTGCACGTTGGATTTCCCTTTCTGCAGCTTATGTCTCCTTCCGTTTCATACACATCTGTACATATTCCTCACATTAAATGGACAGTGGCAAATTATCTACTGTAGATGCATCTATAGGCAGCTGTGCATTTGGTGTACATACAGACATACGTACATTGTCTATACATTTAAATACAAGACATGGATACATTTTTTTGTATACATTTCTACAGGTTTCCATTATTTACATTTATACAGGTTTCCATTGTATACAGTAGACATTTAAATACACTTGGCATAGATACATTCTATTGTATACATTTATACAGGTTTCCCTTGTATACAGTAGACATGTAAATACACTTGGCATAGATACATTCTACTGTATACATTATGCAGGTTTCCCTTGTATACAGTAGACATTTAAATACACTTGGCATAGATACATTCTACTGTATACATTATGCAGGTTTCCCTTGTATACAGTAGACATGTAAATACACTTGGCATAGATACATTCTACTGTATACATTATGCAGGTTTCCATTGTATACAGTAGACATGTAAATACACTTGGCATAGATACATTCTATTATATACATTTATACAGGTTTCATTGTATACAGTAGACATTGAAATACACTTGACATAGATACATTCTACTGTATACATTATACAGGTGTGTAAAACATTACCTCTTTGACCACCCTACCCCATCCCCTTCTCATACATCCTTGCCCTCAAAGCATTCATAGAGTACTTTAAGACAAGCAAATTCCTTCAATATTTATCTCATTTGATCCTCACAATTCTAAGATATTATCATCTCCATTCCCTTTTTAGGGATAAAGAAACTGAGACTGAGAGGGTAAGAGACTTGCCTGGGGTCACACAGTAAATGTCTCAGTTGGGCTTTGAACCAGGCTCTTTCTAACTTCACAGTGGAGCACGCTAGTTGGTCCCTTTCCATAAGGCTTCCCCACTCAGATCCATCATCCACTCTACTATCAAATTGATCTTTCTAAAGTGCAAGTCTGACCATTTTATTCCCCTATTCAATAAATCTCAGTGGCTCCCTATCACCCAGTACCAAATACAAAATCCTCCAGCATTCAAAGCCCTTCATAACCTTTAATCCTTCCACTTTCTACTCTTGAAATATTATACCCTCCCCTCCCCCAAGTTTTTGAGGATCTAATAATACTTGGATCCATCTCCTAGCTCCAACCATTTCCCCTGACTGGTCCCCATGCCTAGATTGTTCTTCCTCCTCATCTCCTGGTTTTCTATAAGTCTTAGGTAAAATCCCTCCTTCTCCAGAAAGCCTTTTCCAATCTGTCTTGGTTCTAAAGCCTTTTCTCTGTTGACTAGTTTCCTTTTTATCCTCTAGATAGTTTCTTTGTACATATTAGTGTATATGTGGTTTCTCTATTTGGCTCTGAGTCCTTTGCCTCTTTGTATCTCCAGCTCTTAGCACAGGACCTTAATAAATGTTTATTGACTGACTACATCATTTCACCTCTTAGCAAAATCACTGAATTTCTCTGATACAATCATTTTCTTCTCTTCATTTATGTATATTTCTTATCTCCCCAAAGTCTTATCAGCAGATCCTTGAAGATACCTTCCCAATACCCAGGTTAATAAATTATATTGCATTTAAAGATAAAGGTAGTGCTTAGAGACTCCCTGGTGAGGAAACTCCCTCTTCCAATGCAGGTTGTCACCTTTATTTTTTAAAAACAGCTTATAGTCTTAAAGTGTTGCCTAGAGAAATTTAAGGGTTAAGGATTTGTCCAGGTTCACAAAGCCAGTATGAGTCAGTAATAAGACTTACATCTGTATCTTCCTGGCTCCAAGACAGACGCTCAATTCACTACAATACAGCATTTAATGGTTGTGTTATTGATGGAACTATTTTTTTTATTGCTTATATATTTCAAAGCAGTATGAGACAATAGACCAAATTACAGCATATATTAGTATTATGTGAAATCCCATAACAGCTTCAATCTCAGTGAAAACTTCAACAAGTCCCCAAGACCCTAAGCTAGTCACATACTTTCTATGAGCCTTATTTTTATTATGTATTAAATGGGAATTATAATTGTAACAATCTTCCAGGGTTGGGGTGAAGATCAAATGAGATCATGTAGGTAAAATACTTTATTATTATTTTATTATTATTATCAAGATCTGTTAAGGTACAAAATAAGAGACTATTAGTTCATGGAATGTTGTATAGCTTGGAGATAAGAACAGAACTGTCTCCAAAAAACTGTAAATGAATAGCAGCTAGAGAAGGTGAGCAGGTTTCAGTATAAAACCAAGGAAAACTTCAAAGTAGCAAATGAGTAAAGGATGTCATTAGGTAAAGGTGTGATGGGGAAAAGATGCATTTATTATTTGGTGGGGCAAGCACAGACAGGTGAATATGCAGGGATCCAATGATTCTTCAGGATCTTAGGAGAAAATAAGGCAGGCCACTAATATATTGATGGACTCCCAGTGGTGAACTCATGGTAAGACATGGACAAAAATTGCATGAGGTAGATTGGGGCATGGATAGGTTGTGATATTCATTAATGGGAGGAGCATCTGAATCATCAAGAGCACGGAATCACCCACAGTGTTGAAAAACTCAACAAAAACCATTACCACCATCATGGACGTCATTCTACCCAAAGGTCAAATATTTAAGATTATTCATCAACAATAAGATTCTCCAGATGCTCCTATTTTGGGATGTTATGGTACTGATTTCATCAAACCCCAGAATACTTCAGGGCCATTTTCGAGAAATTCTTGTAATGACCAAACAAAAGAGATCATTAAAACAATCTGAATGTAAAAAGTCAAATGAACACAATGTATTTTATCCAGAAACATGAACTCAGTGGACTGACCACACCACTTAGAATATGCAGATCACATGTGAGAAATTATATGGCATTTAAGAAAAAATCTCAAGTTGCTTCTTACTGGAAAAATACATCTTTTTAACAGAGAAAAAGAGGAAGGAAGGAAGGAAGGAAGGAAGGAAGGAAGGAAGGAAGGAAGGAAGGAAGGAAGGTACATCACTAAATAAAACAACAGAAGGAAAGCCAGAAGGAAACACAATTAAGTGGAATAGCTTTAAAGTTACACATTCCAGTTATAATATTCTTTTACAACAAACAAAAAAATAGCTGTATTGGAATGAGGTATAAATGTTTCCTGTACAATCCTTTTTCTCCACTCTACCTTGTATATGAAAATGTTCATATTATTTGAAAACTAAAGAGATTTTTTTGAAAATTTTAAATGCCAAAAGGATAATAGATGGATAATAAAATTACTGCACTGGAATCCTTAGAATATTAAGAGTCAAAGGCCTTCAGGCCTTAAGCACATTGGACAGATCCTCTATGGAGAACTGATTGGGGGGTGGGGCTAGGTGGCGCAATGGATAAAAGCACCGGCCCTGGAGTCAGGAGTACCTGGGTTCAAATCCGGTCTCAGACACTAAAATAATTACCTAGCTGTGTGGCCTTGGGCAAGCCACTTAACCCCGTTTGCCTTGCAAAAACCTAGAGAGAGAGAGAGAGAGAGAGAGAATTGATTGGGGTGCATGGATGGAAATCACATAGGATAAGAAATATGTAAAGATTGTGATCAGCGCTGGAATACAACATTTTCATATGGAAAAGTCCCTTAGCTTCTTTGTGCCTCAGTTTCCTCAATTATGAAATGCGGTTCTAGCTCCAAGATTCTATCATGCAAAATTATAAGTGAATCATTGGTCTATTCTAGTGCAGGGAACTTTCATACTGGAAGTTCCAGGCACAGATCCAGATCACTCCTCTGAAAACACTGAAAATGACGATAACTTTAATACTTAATTTACAGGGTCATTATGAGTCTCAAATGAGATCATGTGTCAGATAGAAATGTCAGATTTGGAAGGATGGTTTGCATAAAAGAGTATTGAGACTACAGTTGCAAGGGCAGAACTGGTCTAGAATATTTCCAGGACAGGTGCTTCACAAAGTAATGTGAGTTGAAGGGTGACTGCCTCAAAATATGTCCCTTATCACCTTTGCCAAAGAATCAGAAATCACCACAATTAGAAGTGTTCTTTTGGCTTGAGCATTTGACTCCAGGAGGCACCTCTTAAAATAGATTACTTGAGAAGGAGAATCTTAGAATTTGGGGGTTAGAAAGAATTTTAGAAATCCCTATGTCTAAATCTTTTGATTTGGCTGGTGCAAAGACTGAGGCCTAAAAAGGACAAATAACACAGCAAGTTAGCTTAGCTAGCCAGGACTAGGTAGCTATATACCACAAGGGTACCCAAAGAGCATGAGATGAGTTAGTTAGATTACCTATCCTCGAAGCTGCTCCTCACAGGGACCCGATGAGGTGGCCGTAAAGTAGGTGATACTGTCTTCATTTTACAGATGACAAAAATAAGAATCAGTTAGGTCTAGTGACTAACCTAAGATCACTCAGTCACATGGCAAAGCTTCCCATGCAAGCACCCTCAGGGATTACAAGACATGATAGAGTCAATTATTTTTTTCTGTTAAAAAATGAAACTTGTTTTTAAAACAGTAAATTTGACAACAAACTAGTCTCTATAAGTTTTTTTAAAAATCTGCTCTGCCCCAATGTATCACTAAGGGGAAGTAATTTCCTCTCTCTGACCCTCCATTACCTCACCTATGAACTGGATAATATCTAAGGTCATTTTCAACTCCAACATCCTATATGACCCACAGTTTGGAACAAGATTTAAGGACTACAATCACCTACATCTCATTTTGTGCTTTCTTTCTAAGTTATTGTTTTGAAATGACTTGTCCAAGATCATACACTAGTAAACAATGAAGACAGATATAACTTTTAGACTCAATACCCTTCCTTCTTTTTCAAGAATTTCTCTTTATGGAACTCAAGAGATTGGCTTCTTTATATGATTTATGGGCATAAAATGCTTTCTTTAAGTAAACAATACAAGGCGTGAACACTGTGGTCCCCTAGCTACCTCCATTCAAAATCTCAAAGGTCATTGAAAAGGAATTTTGAAATTTAAAATCATCAATTCCATCTCTCACTTTCTCTTACATTCATGACAGTTTTCCAATTTTCTTAGAATCTACCTACATTAAAAATTTAAATAAATCTGATTTGTTTCAATGTTTTAATATTTTATATATAATATATGCTATTACAAAATACTTTACATAATGCTGATCTCGTGGATTTTTTCCTCCAATGGATGATAAAGCAAAGTGGCATAGAACATAGAACTCTGGATTGGAGGCAGGAAATCCCAAGTTCAATTTAGGCTTCAGATACTTACCAACTGTGTGACTCTGAGCAAGTCACTTAACCTTTATTTGCCTCTATTTCTTCAACTGTAAAATGGGAATAATAATAGCACCTTGTGCATATGGTTGTGAGGATCAAAGGAGCTAATATTTTGTAAAATGCTTAGCACCATTGCCAAACACAAATAGGTACCTCCAGTGGTAGATGGTGTAACCCATCCGTAATCTTCTCAACCTGTGCAACTTTTGCCCCCTAAGTCCCCGCTCAGGAAAGGGGTAGGGTGGGGGTGGCACATTATCCAATGAGCAGAAAACCTTCTTAAATATGTTTTAGGTGCAAATCGTCTTCTTAAATGGTTCCCTACCTGTCCGTATATTTTCCCTCACTCTTCCTAAGTATCTGCCCATGACTCTTTCTAGTGATACACTTCTATGATGATATCATTTGTTCTTTTTAATGCATGCAATTCGTTATTGGCAATATGCATTCTTTCATTGTTCTTGGGGTAACCTATAATTCTAAATTTTTAGACATTGTAGTATTCCATGCATCATGGTTGATAAAAATGGGGAGACAGTACTCTCAGCCCCACTTGATCCCTCCCTTGCATTCACATCACTGCCTTTCATTGCATGCTCACTCCATTCACCCAAGACTGGCTTAATCCAAAATACACCAAAGTCATGATTCTCAAAGTGTGATCCAAGAATCCCTGAGGGTCCTTGAGACCCTTTTAGGGATACTTTAGGCCAAAATTACTTTCACAATAATGCCAAAATGGTATTTGTCTACTAAAACACTCTTCCCTTTTCCAACTACATATCTGTGTGAGGCTAGATTTTTAAAAACATACTTCAACCAAAACAACAGATTGAAACAGATTGAATGCAGAAGCATATATGAGAATCCAGCTGTCTTCTATTAAGTCAGACATTAAAGAGATTTTTGGGAAAAAAAATAAAAACAGCAATGTACTCTTCCCATTAAAATTGATTTCTATTTGTTTTGGAAAATATTATTTTTCATTAAAATACACTGTATTAATCTGCAATGTTTGTTAGTGTTAAAATTTAATTTTTTAAATTATCAGTTTTAATTTTTATATGGTAAATATTAATAGATATAACTCCCATAAATAATGTTCTTTGGGATCCTCAATAGTTTTTAAGAGTATAAAAGAGCCATGAGACCAAAATGTTTGAGAAACACTAACCTAGATTTCTCCCCATTAACTGGTGAAGAGTGAAAACAGTGACTCCCTAATTTAACAGTGTTCTGCAGTCCTGACACCACAGCGCTTCCCTCGGAGATCTTTATCACACTAAACAAGGTAACACATACACCTACTTCTGTCTCTATGACCCCAAATGCCTAATTCTCACTAATAATGCAAACTCCTCTCCAGCAATCAACCACCTTTCTCAAAAGTGATAATAAGGAAGGTATAATTTTAGGGAGTCACAGAAAAGGTCGCTCTGCTGCCACATATCCCAGAATGTCAGACTTGGAAGGGGCTTGAGAAATCCTGTTCTACTCATTTTAAAAAAGAATTTTCTCTCCATCCTAGCATTTGTTCACCTAGCATTCATTTGGTCCATTTGGTCACCTAGCATTTGGGGAAAGACCTTTAGTCTTCAAGAACATACTATTCTCCATTTCAGTCAAATCTCCTTTTGGATCGGTCTAATTTTTAGGAATATTTTCCTCATATTTCCCAACAGTCTTTCCTAGTGAAGAGAATTATAAGACTCAAAGACTCTCAGCAATGATAGGTCCCTTAGAAGTCATTGAAATTACTCCTATCTGAAACAAGAATTGCCTTGACTTGCCCCCAAGACAAAGAACTCTGCCATCTAGGGTCATGTTGTCTTTCTTGCCATTCATCCAATAAGCATTTGTTGTTCTACCAGTATAGCCAGGAGCTATACTAGTCTCTGGGGATACAATGACAAAAAATATCATCCCTGTCCTCAAAAGGTTTACATGCTATTGGAAAGCTAACAGGTACTATATATCTATAAATTAAAAGTAATTGAGGGGTGGTGAGATGGCTCAGTGGATAGAGCACCAGCCCTGGAGTCAGGAGGACCTGAGTTCAAATACAGCCTCAGACATTTAATAATTGCCTAGCTGTGTGGCCTTGGGCAAGTCACTTAACCCCATTACCTTGTAAAAAAAATTTAATTGAAAGGATGGAGAGAGGAGGGGATTAGCCACTGGAAGGACTGGTATTGTCTCATTTAGGAAATAGAGCTTAAGCAGAGCCTAGACAGAAACTCAGGATTCCACTGAGGCAGAATTGAGAAGGAAACTCATTTCATGCAGAGAGGAAACCATATTTAAATGCAGAAGATACTTTATAATGGAAACATCAAAGATACAAGAAAGGTAGTAATGACAAATGTATGAATGAGAATAATGTGCAGGGAACCACTAAACCAGTTTATGACAAGCTTTAAATACCCAACAGAAGATTTTCCTTTAGATTCTAGAGATGCCTGGGAGTCACTGAGACTTCTTGAGGAGTGGAGAGACACAGTCAGATATATATATATCTGACTGTGTCTCTCCACTCCTATGTTTTAGGAATACCTCTTGGGCAATTATTTGGATGATGGATTAGACAGTGGGGAGACATCTTTCTATGCCTGATCCAAAAAAGAATAAGTCCAACCCCTGAAGACACTCCATTTTTATTCCTGTCCCTTCACTCACAGAGCCTCCAATGCCTGGAATGTCCTCTCTTCTCTTTGACTGTCAGATTCCTGTCCTGCAAAGCCCCATTTAAATTTCCTTCCATCTTGAACCCTTCCCTAAAATCCTATGCTCCCCCACTTGTCTTATATGTGTCTAATGTCCTTTTTTATTATTGTGTTTTACAATTATCTGAATTTGTCTTAATTTCTAGACTATGTCCTAGCTAAACTATCTTAACTCTAGTCAATCCTCCACTCAGTTATCAAATTGAACTTCTTAAAGCACAGATTCGACTACATCATTCCACCCCACCCCACCCCATTTATTTAGCTACAGAAACAAATAAATCCTCTGTTGGCATCCAAAACCCTTCATCACCTGATGCCCTTGTCTTTTCAATCTTCTTATGCCTTGTTGTTTGAGCTCAAAGAATACTGGGAGGTGATGCTATGACAAGCAAATGAATTAGATTTGATTGGCTTGGGGGTCTGTGCTAAGTCACCAGTCTCACTTTCTCCTCCAGAGCCTTCTGGGTTCAGTGACCAGCTATGAATCAGGACAACTGGAGATGACCCTGGATGTGAGGCAATCAGGGTTAAGTGACTTGATCAAGGTCACACAGATAGAAAGGGACAAGTGTCTGAGACTATATTTGAACTGGGTCCCTCTGATTCCAGGACTGGTGCTCTATCTACTACACCACCCAACCACCTTACTTCCCCCAAAGAACTATGTGATTCAATGACACCAACATCTTTGTGCTTCCTGGACCAAGACTCTCCATCTCTCAGCTCTGGACATTTTCCAAACTTCATGACTGGAATGCCCTACCTCATCATATTTGCCTCCTGGCTTTCCTGGCTTCTTTCAAGTCCCAAATCAAATTCCATTTTCTACAGAAACTTTGCTCAATCTCTCAGTTCTAGCAACTCTCCTCTGGTGATGATCCTGCCTACAGCTTGTGCATCCATTGTGGTTTGCATGCTATCTCCCCACCTGTGAGCTCCCAGATAGCAGAGATCATCTTTTGCTTTGGTACCCTCAGAGCTTAGCATGGTGCCTACACATAGTAGGTGCTTAATAATGCTGATTGACTGATTGCTATCCAGCATCCTATTAACCTGAACTATCAACTGGTTTTGGAGCCAGGAAATCTGGGTCCAAATGCCACCTCTGACACTCTTTGTTTGACTGAGCAAATCACTCAATCTCTCAATGCTTTCAGAAATCTATAGGATTCTCGATGGCAAAGAAAGAATAAACATACATGAGTAGAGTATGGAGGAACCAATAAAATTGCTGGTCCAATTCCTGTCCCAGTCCTAATCCTCTCCTCCACTAGCCAATATTTCTGCATGGCTATAGTAGAATAATCACTGAGCTTCTTAATGATGGACCCTGAGGGACTGAAAGATCCCAGAATGCCTTCTGAAAATTAGATGACATTGACTATATACATATATATATATATGTGTGTGTGTGTATATATATATGTATATATATATATATATATATCCATACACATATATATTTTAGTTAAGTTGGTCTTATTATTTCTAGTTATTTGAACACTGCTAATCTATGTATTCAATTCAATGTAACAAACATCTACTAATATATATCAGCATTGTATTAATCCCAAATCTCAAGAAGCTCCCATTAATAGAATGGGATCCTATACTTCCTATACTTAGACAAGTAAATACAGGATCAGTTGAAGATTGAGGATGTATTTAAAAGTTAGGGGGATTGGAAAAGGTTTCCTGCAGTTGCATTTTGAAGCAAATTAGAGATTCTGAAAGTGGGATTAGAAGGGAATGATTTCAAACTCGGGAAGCAGGTAAAGGAGAGAATTCTGGATTTAACAAAAAAAGCATTAATCTTCTTGACATTAGAGTTTTTGAAAGGGCCTAAGATGCAATAATTGGAAAATCGACTGAAAGTAGACTATAAAAACCTTTCCATTCCTGGCTGAGAAGTTTGTGCTATATTCTAGAGGTAACTGGGTGCCACCGAAGTTTCTTAAGAAGGGGAATGATCTGATTATACCTGGGCTTTGGGAAATGTATTTTAGTAGTTTCGTAGAGATGAACTAGAGAGGGAATGAGAAAAGATAAAAAATATCAGCTGCATTAGTGCAGGTAAGAGAGTCCATGAGGCTATGAACTACTGTGTAACTGGAAAGAAGGGACCAGATGTAAAAGAAAGTAAAGTCATCAAGAATTGGCAATTGATCAAATATGGAAAAATCAGGGGAAAGGGAAGTCAAGGATCCTAGATTTAGAACATGAAAGGTCATTAGGTCCAATCCTGTCATTTATACAGATGAGGAAACTAATACACAAAGATGTTAGGTGACTTACCCAAGGTGCTACAGTTCATAAGTGTCTGAGATCACATTTGAACTCAGATATTCTTGACTCTCTCTACTGAGCCCTGGTCATCTTTGAGGTTTTCCATCTAGACAGCTAGAAAGATGATGTGATCCTTCACAAAAATGGAGGATTTGGGGTAGAGGGTAGCTTTAGAGTTTAGTGGATAGATGATGAGTACTATTTGGAACATATTGAATTTAAAATAAATATGCATAGGGTCAGAGGGTAGTTGACCCTGATATCATCACTTTAAAATGATCACTGAACTCACAGGAGGAGATGAAATCTCCAAGTGAGAGTATGAGAAGAGAGAAAATAATTCAGAATAGAGACCAGTCAGATATGTGAAGGATTATATGATAATTCTCATGAAAATTTCTCAGGAGCATATCCACTCTGATCTGATTCTTTTCCCCCAAGAAGCATAGGAGCATACTGACAAGACTGCTGAGAGTTAGTCATTTTCCCAGTGCCTAATTCAATTCAATAAATATTTTTTAAATACGCAAAATTTGTTAGGGAATGTAATATCGCCAAGGCATAGATCATGCTCTCTAATGCTTGCAAGCCAATGCAGGAAGGATGAGTATACATCTATGACAAGCACTTATGTAAGAGCAGAGTTTGGAAATTTGAGGTGGTAGAGATCGCTTTCACCTGGGAGTATCAGGGAAGATTTTATGGAGAGGGTGCTATCTGTTTTCAATCAATATGCATTTATTAATCACCAACTGCATATCATGTGCTATGCCAATTGAGAATCCCTAAGAGGCAACGTAAGGAAATATTCAAAATATTAGACTTGAAATGATGAAATTCTGAGTTTGAATTCTGGCTGTGTAATCATGGTCAAATCACTGAATTTCTCTGACTTCAGTACCTTCATCCATTAAAAAAGGAGGTTATAGCAGCTCCTCATAAGGCAGTTGTGAGGCTCAAATGAGATCTCATCTGTGAAGGACTTTTCAAATATCAATGTTTATATAAGTAGTATCCACTATTATTTTTCTAGCTGTGACATTATTTGCCTATGATTCCTTTTCTCCTTGCTCTGAGCTCAGAATCCTAATTGCCAACTGGTTCCCATGTACCAAGCCAATCTAATAATTCCAAAGAGCAACATGGGGAAATGGTCAAAATCCTGAAATTGGACTGAAGAAGTCATTCTCCCTTTCATTTGGACACTGATCTCCACTGTCTTTGGACAATAAAAGTCTTTACGTTATTAATTTTTTTATGTTCCTATTTTGCCCCCTAACAGGATTCAAAGGAAGGCAAGGAATGGGGTGGGGGAAGCACCCTACATTTAATATTATAGGACTTGGAATTACCAGCCTTGCCATGATTAGTCCAAAGGAGCAAGTCATTTTCCTTTTCTTCAGAACTCAGCTCAAACACCTCATGTTATCCAAAGCTTTTTCATGTCTCCGCAGATGTGAATGATGCCTGCCCTAATAAATTGCCTTGTATTTAATGGCTTTGTGCTTATTTATATTATATTGTATTTACTTATATTAATTATATTTTATTCTTCATGCTATATATACTTAAATATTTGTTTGTTATTTTTCTCATTAGAAAGTAAACTCTTGCAAAGAGGAATTGCTTTATTCTTTGCAATTGTGTCATAACACACTAAGGAGGAGGGATTAGATATCCTCTAAGGCTCTTATCTGGAAGTTCCAAAATCTCCTTCCTACCTCCACCTGCTAAAAACACCTTGAATTTTATCTCTGGAAGGAATCTTCCAGAGGAGGAAGCTGAGGTCCAAAATGGGCACTGACTTAACCAAATCTACATAATGAATTATTGACATGGTAGCCAAGCTGTAGTGACATTTTGAGATCATAGGATTTCCATTTTCTAGTCCATTCTCTTCATGTTACAAGTAAGGAAATTATAGCCCAGAATATTTAGATTCCCTAATCCTAAATCTAATCCTAGATTTGGGTTTGGAAGGAACCTCTCCACATTTTGCAAATGAGGAAAGGTCCAGAGAGATAATGCCATTTACTGAAGGCCACAGAGGTAGTAAACATCCAAAATATGCACTTTTGTCTCTATCTCTGGAGTCTAAGAAGGAACCTTGTCCAAGGTCATACAGGTAGTAAGGAGCAGAACTGGTATTCAAATCTAAGGCTTTTCTGATCCATGTTCAATGTTATTTTTCCTCTCAAGGGCTGCTTCTCTAGACACAATGTGTTAAGGTAACCACTGAAATGTTTCTTGATTGAATACAACTAATCACGTAGGTGAGACTACTCATTTTTTAAAAATTCCCAAGCTGGCTCTGTTCCGGGGCCTGGCAAGACCCAAGCCCTGCCCCAGTCTACCTAGGAGAGGCTACGAAGGAGGATTGCATGGCTGGTGGATGATACATGGAGACACTCTCCTCCTGCCTGACAGCCGGAAGATAAACAGCTTCCCGTTAAATCTCACTTAATGCTGATGTTTATAAATTTATTCAGCTTGTGTTTACTGAATCGAGAGAATGCCTAATAACATAATGCGCTTCATCTCACATGTTCCTACTAATGAGAATGCAAGTATTGCTTAATTTTTTTTAACATTTCATTTGCTTCCCTCCCATGCCCCCCTCTACCTCCATCCCCTCCCTCCTGTGGTTGTTTGTTTGGATGCTAATCTGTTGCAAAACTCTGAGAACTTTAGCTTTCCTGGAAACCTAGAACAAGAGATGAATCAGAAGGTACTTCAAGGGGTACCTGGTTCAAGCCCAACCCAAAAAATATCACTGAACCTCACCATGCATTCTCACCTGTAAAACAAGGGCTTATTTTCCAGGACTTTGAAGGTCCCCTCAGCTCTGAATCAAATCCTTATCTCCCCCCATCACCCAAATATCACTGAAAGATTTTAATCAATAAACAACTTACCTCTGGAAGTAGCCCAAAATATATCTCCTGATCAGAGGTACCCTTAGTTTCTTTAGTGAAACCACTTACAACAAATATATTTCCTCTTCCACATGACAGACCTTCAAATATTTGAAGACCTTAATTGTGTCTCCCTTAGTCCTCTCATTGCCAAGTAAATAGCCCCAGGCCCTTCCATAGATCCTTAAAGATTTAAAGCTAGAAGGGACTTTAGAAATTATCCAGTTCATTTTCTCCATTCAGCCAATTACAGAGAGAGAGAGAGAGAGAGAGAGAGAGAGAGAGAGAGATTTCTGACTTCAAAGATGGCACTCTTTTCCAAAGGACCAAACTGCTTCCCTTTTAGAGAGGACAGTTTCCAGATCTCTCATCATTTCAGTTCCCCCTCCTCCATATTATTCCCAGTAACTATGATGAGCTGAGGCCAAGTAGTGGAGGGGAGACATCATCAAAGTCAGCCTGGGACTGTGAAGATGAAAAAAAAAATTAGCTCCAGTGAAGCTAAGAATGACTCTTAGCACCATACAGCTCATTCATCGATTTCAAAGCATTTGGGGCCTGGGGAGCTTATAGGGTAAGATCAAGCAGAACTCCAAACCCAAAATTCCTTGAAATCCCCACTGGCAAATTTGGAGAGGTTACTGCTCCAGAATGAAGAAAAAAGCTTTGAATTAGAATCATAAAAATAATAATTGCTTTGCTATATAGAACGCTGCAGTTTTCAAGACCTGAAAAAAATTATCCATTATCTCCTACTAGGCTCATGATATTCTTTGTGAGGTCAGTAGACCAGGTATTATTATCCTCGTTTTACATGTGGCCCAAAGCATTATGGGATTTGGATCTTGGGCAGGGGGTGGGTTATATGATCTCTGAGGTCTCTTACCCACTCAGAAGTTATATCATTTTGGGGGTTCTAAATGAGGAAACTAGTTCAAAGAATCCATTTGCTTTGGGCAAGTTATTCTCTTTACTCCATGTGTTCTTTGTGCTACAATCCCAGCAACCCAACATACCGCTCTAGCCCCATCAGCCTCTGTCACCATACAGACACATTTCCTTTTATATGTATTTTTTCCTTAGACTGAGATCAGGGACCACAGAAGTCATTGAGTTTAGGGATGGGACCAAGGACAAGACCTGTGATTTCATTAGTATAGAGAACTCTCAGGTGAAACTCTTCCAATGCAGGTCAGTACCTCCTTTGTAATAAATAGCCTTGAAGATCTACCTAGAGTCCTGAGAGGCTGTGACTTACCCAGGGTCACACAGCTGGTATATGGTAGAAGCAGATATTTCAAATGCATCTCTTTTACTTTAAGAAGTGTTTGAGGAAACCTCAAAAGGTCATTCAGTGTAACTCCTTTATTTTAGTGATAGAAAAGTTAAGTAATTTACCCCATTTAACAGGTGAGGAAACTGAGACAAGCAAGTAAAGTCACTTGCTAAAGGTCACATAGCTGGGACAGAATTTGAACTCATTATCCATTGTTCCATTTAACTCCCTTAGCATCCTCATTCTCCAGTACCTCCCTTTTCTATAGGTCCTTTAGCTCCTGCCCTACCTGTAGGGGTCCCTCCTGGGAAAGGTAGTGAGTTTCTGAACAATAGTCAAATAGTTCTGTAAGGGATGATATAAAGTGCCCTGAACATAGTGGTAAATGATGTGGGTTCAATTTTTAGCTCTGTCACTTTATCTCTCTCTGAATCTTAATGTGGTCATCTGTAAAATGGGAGCAATGATATATTTATATATTCTATACATCACAAGTTTTGTGAGTAAAGAAGAATGAAAAACCAGAATCACTAAAACATGAAACTAGAGGAGGAAGATGTAAAATGCCTGAAAAGGTAAGAGGGAATCATATTACCAAGGATAGGCTTATATTCCCTACTAGGCTATGTGCTTTGAAGGCAAGGACTAGATCTGATTTAATCTTGTGTGCTGTTGTCTAAATACAGTACAAAAAAAATAGACATGTGCCAGAAGATCTGAATTCAAATCCAGCCTCAGACACTTACTAGCTGTGTGATTCTAGCAAAGTCATTTATCTTTGTCTGCCTCAGTTTACTCAAAGTGGTCATAATTATGGCATATAACTCCAGGGTCAGAGTGAGCATCAAATGATGAGATATTTGTAAAGTGCCTGACAGATAGTCGAAGCTTAATAAATTCTTATTTCCTTTCTACAGGCACTGTAGAAACAGGTGGTTGGGATACAAAGAAGGATCCCAACTCTGTCCTTTACTCCATATATGACTAGAAATAAATCATACTCCTTTTTTTCTGGCTCAGTTTCCTCATTTGTAATCTGAGTTGGTTGATGAGTTGATCTCGTCGAATCTTTCTGACTCTGACATTCTACAAATGTCCTATATTTGTAAGCAGATGACTCTACTCCTAGAGCAGACAGACCTGTCACGGGGCAATAAGCTATGAGTCCCGAGCAGACTCAGTTTGGTTAATGACTTGTCAACATAGCTTCTCCTGTGCTGACAGCCCAGTCCCATTCCTCTGATCTGATTCCAACTTCCAAGATAGGTGGGGGCGCTGCCAGGGTGAGGATGAGGCCAGAGATGGAGTCCCAGAGCGGTAGCCTGGAGAAGGAGAGACCCCGGGCCAAGGCCAACCAGTTAGTCATGGCTGCAACCCTGGAGAACAAAGAAAGGGAGGGAGGGAAGCAAGGAGGAGTAGGGTGCTGGCTATAGCAGCCTGACTCCGGAGACCATTTCTGGAGATAGCTATAAGAAAAGGAGAGAGGCCTGGGTAAGGCAGAGCAGAGAGCAGAGTTTTGATTTCTTTGAAGAATCTTCCATCTTTTTGAAAAGGAGATTCAGTTAACCCAATAAATGCAAGATTCAATATGCCCCCACATTCTCAAAACTGTCCCCAAGAATAAATTAAGAAATAGAAGAGATTTTCTTCTATCAACTCTACCGAGGGAATGACAGTTTTGAATGGGTTTAGGGTTGGGGGGAGGGAAAATTGGATTGGGAAGAGGAGAGAGAAAAATTTTGTAGCAGATGTGAGATCTGGGTGAGACATCATCATAAGGATTTTTAACAGTCAGAAGTCTAGGGACATGGGGATAAGGGATAGGGAACAGGGGAAGAATATTGCAAAGGGGTCAGACCAATTACACTTTTGGACCCCAGTAGCAAATTGATAGGAGAGTATGAATGGGAGTCACATAAGATGGGCAGACATAGATGGATTATGACCTTAGAAGGAATACCCACCTTAATGAGGTTACAAGGAGCTGTTAATGGATAGAGTACTAGCCCTGGAGTCAGGAGGACCTGAGTCCAAATTCAGTCTCAGAGACTTAATACTTATAAATTGTGTGACCTGGACAAGTCACTTAAGCCCATTGCCTTGCAGAAACCAAAATAGATAGATAGATAGATAGATAGATAGATAGATAGATAGATAGATAGATAGATAAATGAATGAATAGGTGAATGAATGAATGAATAAATAAATAAATGAATGAATGAATAGATAAATAGATAGATAGATAGATAGATAGATAGATAGATAGATAGATAGATAGATAGATAGATAAGTAAATGGAATGAGATTACCAATTCATTTAAGTATTCTACAGGCAATGGAGAACCATTGAGAAAAAAAAATCATCCCTAGTTTGCAGTCTAGTTTTTTAAGCAGTCCTCCTATATCTTTTCTGTTACTTGACCATCTGGGCTGTAGCCCTCTAGCTAAGCTTTGGTTTATCAAAAATCTCTCTAAATATGCTAATTTGGGAGGAGGAGTCAGCATGTTAACTGAGTGGGATTAGGGAAGACTGAACTTATTTCCTTCCCACTGTAAGAGATTTTGGTCCTGTGATTTCTGAGGGCAAGATGGAGAAATGGAGTCTGGATGAAAGAGAATACAATTAGGTAGATTCCTGGCTGATGACATGGCTGTCCTAAAAAAGTGTTAGTTCAGGGATTGATGTCTATCTGGAAGGAGCTCTCCAGAAATAAGCCCTAAACCTTGTCCCTTAGAGCTTAAAAACAAAACAAATAACTCATGGCTGCCATTTCTGCTCTGTCATTGAAGCCCCTACCTCTACCTCTCAGTCTGTTTCTCCCACACTGTGTACCTCTTTAAGGACTTCAGGGTGTGACACAATTCTGCCATCTGGCTCCAAATTCTCCATAAATCCAAACAGTTTGCCCCTGTGAATTACAAATCCCTAAGTGCCAGAAAATTCCTATAGCTCGATTACTAGCCATAAAATCTAGACCTGGAAGGGAGTTTAAAAGTCATCAAATCCAATCCCCTCCTTTTAAAGATGAGAAACTGAGGCCCAAAGAAAAAAGAATGTTTGGCTAAGTTCACAGAGGTAGTAAGTCACAGGAATAGGATTTGAACCCAGCTCCACCAACTTCAAATTCTATGACTAATTCTACCCATCACATACATCTGTATTTATAGTCCTGTTAAATTTCATCTTGGAAGTTCAAAGTCAGGATAGAAAAATGGAAAAGAGAATTGTATTTGAGTCCCTGCTTCACAGCCCATCTATGTCTCTTGGTGCCTGGGCAAGTCACTTAACCTCTCTTGGCCTCAGTTTCTTTCTCTGTGAAATGAGAGAATTGGACTAAATGACTGGAAGCTTCCTTTTTGGGTCACAGCCTAAGCAAGATAAAATGAGAGACCAGTTAGAATGCTCTTAGGCTTTTGATAGCTATTTCCAGAAATGGTCTCCAGAATCAAGCTACTAACACCTCCCTACTCCTCCTCCTCCTCCTTCTTCTCCCTCCCTTTCTTATTGGGAATAATTTTAAAAGTCAGCAAAATACTCATACTCTTTGATCCATTAATCTCACTGTTGGGCACATGCACACCATCCCCAAACATTCATTGCATCACTTTTGGTGGCAATAGGAAATAAAGTTAGTGCCTTTTGACTGAAGATTGGCTAAGAAATTTGTAGTATATGAATGTACCACAGCTGCTTTCCCAGGCTTCTGGATTTCTAGAACTCATCATGCTACAAGATGATCTTAACTCTGAAACTCAGACCTCCTACCCTTGAGGTCTCTCTCCTTTCCTTGGTTGGTGACTGATGGGTGTGGGTTGGAGAAACCCCTGAGGACTCTCCCTTTTTCTGATCAGCAGAAGTATGAGAGCACATGGAACACTCACCTCATCATTTCCCACTCTGACTGCAGGATTTCATCATGTACCTATGTCTGGTGACCCCTTTCATCCAGATTTTAAGGTTCTTTTTATAGGTTTCCTTCCCCTGTTAGACTGTGAGTTTCTTAAGGGTAGGGGATGGTTTAAACCTTTTCTTGATATTCGCATCACTTAGTGCAATAGTCTATAAGAGAGTAGGTGCTTCATAACTTTATTGACTCTGACTCTGGTAATGGAATTCTACAGTTGGAAATGATGAATGCAAGAAACTCTCAATGTGAAAAAAATCAGAAGATTTTCAGAAAGTGATTGAGAGTAAGGAAAACAGAACAATGATGAAAATTGCAAATAATACAAGAGGAAAGCCTCCAAAAAGCAGCTGAACGATGATGAATTGTAATGAGTAAACTCAGTCCTGGAGAAGTGATAGGGAAACTTTGCTCCTCTTCCCAACCAATAGGTGTGGGCTATAGATGGGACAACTTCAATATAAAAAGGTCATTAGCTTTGCTTAGTCGTGCAGGAGGGGAGAGGAATAGGATCCAGAGTTTTAAGAAGTTGAATTGGACAGAGCCATTTTGTTCAATTTCTCTCATCTGATAGATGAACAAACTGAGGTAAAATAAATTTATTAAGTGACTTACCCAAGGTCATATGGATTAGGGTTAGAGGTAAGATTTGAACTCAGGACTTGACTCAAAATCCTGTAATCATTCCCCTACACTAGAATTACAGAGTGTGTTTTGTTATTGCTGCCAGGAAGGGTTCAATAAAGTGATGGGGAAGGGGTAGGTTACGGGGAAATGACTGTGACACAAAAATGAAACATTTTATAAATAAAATTATTTTTATTTATAACTCTACAATAAAACTTTTTTCCATATGAGACTGGCAAATAGCAACTATTATAATGAAAACGTGATGAACATGACTTGATGTCATCATTCAAGTCTCTGTCTAGATCATTGTTGTCCTGTTACTTTCAGTCTATGAGCAAGGTTAAGAGTCAGCTCTGGAGACTTCTTTCCAGTTTGACATCAGTTCAATAACACTGCTTTAGGGTGGTGTTGACATCAGGTCGGATTTGGCCGAACTGTACTATTCATCACCTAGTCTACATTACTCTACCTTGTTCAAGGAGTAGAGAGTCAAAGAGTTTCCCCTTGGCAGGAAGTACAGAGGTCATCAGTTCCAATTTGAACTTACACACAGACAGCCTCTATAATATCCCTGTGGATTCTGTCATCTACAGTAGAAGAAGCTGTTATAGGAAGGTTTTCCTATGTTAATCAGCTGTATAGTATAGGGTCCATTTATGGGAAAAGGATAATCAGGAGATCTCTAAAAGTAGAGATAATGCCTCCCTTCTCTTTCTATGTAAAGTGACTCTTTAGCTTCAATAAACTCCAGGGACTTCCCAACAGCTCCTGTATTAAATATAAAGTCCTCTATTTGGCTTTCAGAGCCCTTCACAACTTGGACCCTTCTTATCTTTCCAGTGTTCTTTCACCCTATTCCCTTCCACCTATTTTGATACTCAATGGTATTCAACTCTGCCATTTCACTGACAAGATATTCCATCTTAAGGCATTTTCAGGTCGTTTCCCCATACCTCCTGGAATATTCTCCTTCCTTATCTCTACCTCTTGGCCTCCCTGGTTTCTTTCAAGTGAACCCACCTTCTAAAAGAAGCTGTTCCCCAGACCCCCTTAATAGTCTGAGATGATCTTTGATTTATCCTGTATTTCTCTTCAATGTTGTTATTTGATCATTTTTCAGTCATATCTGACTCTTTGTGACCCCATTGGGGTTTTCGTGGCAAAGACCCTGGAGTGGTCTGCTATTTCCTTCTCCAGTTCATTTTACAGTTGAGGAAAGTGGGACAAACAGGGTTAAGCGACTTGAGCAAGGTCACATAGCTAGTGAATGTTTGAAGTCAATTTGAACTGAGGTCTTCCTGACTTTAGACCTGATGTTCATTTGCCCCAGCTCCATCAATGCTTGTTGGCTTGTCTTGATTTAACTTGATCTTTCCCTGCTCTTCCATCAGAACACATTAACCAATTAGGGCCCAAGTATAAGAGGCTTGCTGGGGCAGCTGGGTGGTAGTAGATAGAGTTCTTGAACTGGGTCAGGAAGACTTGAGTTCACATCTGGCCTCAGACATTTATAAGCTGTGTGAGTCTCAGCAAGTCACTTTCCTTCACCACAATTTCCTCATCTGTAAAATACGGTGGAGAAGGAAATGGCAGAACCACTGCAGAATCTCTGCCAAGAAAACTGCAAAGAGTCAAACACAACTAAAATTAACCTTCCTGCAACTTCAGTCATCAAAGCAAAATGAAAAGATAGAAATTCTAGCTTTATTACTTAATTATCTTTGTGACATCCTTCTCTCTGGACCTCGGTTTCCTCATCTATAAAACATGTAACTTGCAGGAGATGATCTCTAAGATTCTTACCAACTGGGGTGGCTAGGTGGCGTAGTGGATAAAGCACTGGCCTTGGAGTCAGGAGTACCTGGGTTCAAATCTGATCTCAGACATTTAATAATCACCTAGCCGTGTGGCCTTGGGCAAGTCACTTAACCCCATTTGCCTTGCAAAAACCTAAAGATTCTTACCAACTAAAATCATAGGACACGGTAGGGGGCTAACACAAAGCTAACACTGAGACTGAGAACAAAAAAGGAAAATCAAGCTCTGGGGGAGAAACCCCAAATCTGGTGTTTTGTCTGGCTGATGTTTTGCAGGGATTCAAGACTGTGGGAAAAGGAGGAAGAGAAGGAAGATAAAGAGTTGGAAAAGCAACAGTTGGTGATACAAAAGAGACCTGAAAAACCTCCACTTCCATTAGGATTAGCCTGTGCTACTTGTTCTGCTTCCAAGAAGAAGGTGCTGTAACCCTTCAGATTATGTGATCCCTTCCGCATGAGGATGAGACATCAGAAGATCACGGTAGAAGATGAGTTAAGATCATTTCTGATGTTGACATTGTGGGGTTCTAGTTAACCATCAACAAGACGTAGTCTGGCCAATCACATAAATGTCCATTTATTTCAAAAGAAAAAAAAGGATCACATCCTGTAAAAAGTCAACTCTCTAGGACTTGTATTTAAATCACCATTTTGCCTTTTATTACCTCTGTGACCTCGGAAATAGTGATGATTTGGAATTAGAGGACCAGGGTTCAATTATCTTGTCTTGTTAGCTGTTTGTGACCATAAAAACGTCACAAGCTTACCAGGCTTCAGTTTCATCATCTGTCAGAATGAGGAGTTGGCTAATAGGATGGCTAAGGTCCCTTTTTCACCCCGAGTCTCTCATCTTATAATGCTTGGACGAGTCACTCGACCTCCTTAAACCTCAGTTTCCCCATCGGAAAGAATGCAGAATTCAAACTAGATGACTTCCAAGACTCTTTCCAGCTCTGAACATTATTCTTGTGATGATCCTAGACTAAGATGACCATTAGGAGCAGCTTCCAGCCCCTCCTGCTTCTGCCATTGCCTTGAGAGAATTTCTCTAGGGATATTTCCATGCTTCTGTCATTCCCTTTGAAAGTGAAGAAAGTTTGGCTTCTAATTTCAACCACAAATTGGCCACACAACTATCAGAAAGTCATTTGAGTTTCTGGACTGAAGTTTCTTTCACACTCAATAAATGTTTGTTTGATGGATTGGTCAGGTCATAAAACTGAGCCAGAATCCCACAACGGATTTCCCATGGACCTCTCTCAGACTGTCACCCTGACATTATCAGATCTATGGCTGCTGGGGATTTTAGAGATCATTAGTCCAGTGCTCTTTTATTGCAGATGAGAAACTGAGGTCCAGGAATGTGATCTCCCAAGTCAGTGTTCTTTCCAATATACTCCTCTGTTCTTTGTGAATAACTGTACAGAAGGAGCAAGTGCTTCTTTGAACTAAATCAGGAATGTTGATTGAAGATCCTGAATGAGCTGAGACTTCTGGGTCCAAGGCTTCCAATGGTCTAAGTCACAGAGATTTAGGGAAACTGGTTCAAGAAATTGGGAATGTTTAGCATGAAGAAGAAAAGATTGGGATCCTGGAAGAGACTTTAAAGGAATTCATCTGTTCTAATTCCTACATTATACCCTTAACATTGTCTTTAACAAGACCTTGGGCATCATGGAGTTCAACCCCTTTTTCAGTTGGGGAAACTAAGACTCCAAGAATTGAAATGACTTGCCCAGAGTCACTTAGGAAGAGTCAGAGCTAATGATGTTTCAACATTTCATTAAATGATCTCTTATTGGCCCAGCCACTGAGGGCCAGAGTTTTTGGCAAAAGGGACATTCATTTTTAGGATGATTTCCACCCTCCACATGAGTGTATCTCCCCGACTTGTCCAGAGCCACTGTTACTGCCTTCTGGGTCTCCCTCCTCCCCTCCCCTGGCCCCAGGGGAGCACACCAGGAAAACACTGCTGTTATTAATAATCTCAGCTCCCATTTGGGGGGCAATTTAGCATTTCCAAAATGCTTCCTTTACAGCTTTCATAAGTTTTATTACCAGAGATGGGGGATGAACGAAAGGAAATGGGGATATTTAAGACTGGAGAAGAGAAGATTTAGGGGAAACAGTGCAGCGGCTTTCCAATGTGTGAAGGAAGAACTGACCTGGCTGTCAGGTGGAAGAGGGATTGCATTCTTTCTACGGGGCTCAGGCCCTGAGGGCCGGATTAGCAGGAAGGGGTGGAAGTTGCAGATAGGTAGATTGTAAGGGGAGACTTCCTAACAATTTCCGCTTTCCAAAAATGGAATGAGCTGCCTCAGGACTTAGTGAATTTCCCATCCGCCCTGCCACCCCCCCCCATAACACAGGTGCACACACAAAAATACATATACACACACCCCCTACACATTCATACAGCACACACATATAGTCACAGCACATACATGTGACTGTGATACATACATGTAATGCACAGGTCCATACACTCCACATGGAAAATACAGAAATGTGCATAACAATGCTCGTGCATGATGAATATACCCACGGTGCACACTGGTGCTACACAACATGCATGTGCATGCAACATATGATCACTGGCATATGTGACACACAAAATATGCTCCACTTATAGACAAATACCACCACATGCCACAGATACATACAACATGCATACATACCACACACGTACCACAATATACACAGCACACCCACATATCATCTGCATCACAATGCACACAAGAAGCATAAACACACAAACACTTATGGGTCACCATACACACAAGCATACCACACAACACGTGTATACCCCACACTCTGTAGGTTTTCGAGTAGAAGCTGATGGCCTCTATCTGACCAGGTAGTAGAAGAGATCCTTGTTGTGGTATGTTCTGCATAAGAGAACTTCTCAGGTTGGGTCTCCCTCTGAGATTACATCCATTTTATAGAGGAGAAAACTGAGGCTCAGCAACATGATTTGTCCCTGGTTGCCCAGCTTGCAGGTATAAAGGCTAAGACACTTGAAGCCAAATCTTTTCAGTTCATGGTGGGGCTGGGACTAGTTTCATTGCCCTTCTGAGTGAAGTTGTTGAATTAATTAATTGTTCGTGTGAGCAGCACCATAGCTGCCAACAGGATCAAATGTAATTCCCCTCTCCCTCTACCAAAAATGTCTTGGTCTCATTCGGGCCAAGGAAAGAGTAAAGAATGGACATGCTGGGTTGGGGTCATTCTAAGGACCCAGGTATATGGGACTGAAAAGAGGTCTAACATCAGATAACTGGGGTAAGGGCAGGGGTGTGGATGGGGACACTGGCTTCCAGAAGAAGCCCAGAGGGCCCTTTCCCCTAAGAAAGGCTTCCCTGCTGAACCAAGATAGAGAAGACCAGAAAAACCTGTGAGAAGAGTCTGTAGGTAGCAATTGTCTATATTGGAAGGTAGCCTGATCTAAGGCAGAGGCTGAAAAATCCCAAACAAAAGTTAGATCTAACCCTTGGTGTAATTTCACTGGGCCATTAGTAATTTTTTCCTCTAACATATATCCTTCCCAATCCCAGTGACTGAATGACACTCTCCAGGGTAAGGAAAAAGGGGGGCAGCTAGGTGGTGCAGTGGATAGAGCGCCGGCCTTGGTGTCAGGAGGACCTGAGTACAACTTCAGACACTTAATACTTACCTAGCTGTGTGACCCTGGGAAAGTCACTTAACCCCACTGCCTTGCACAGAGAAAGGGGGGGCAGGGTGGTTAGGAGAGAAGCTGATTGACTAGGAGGGAGTTGGACCATCTATTCACCCCAAATATCTTGGGCCCCTCTTGCTGGCCCAAAGATCTGTACCTTACTCCCTTGCTGGAATTGAGATAAGTTGGTGAACACTAATTCACCTAATAGCCTATATCTAACTGGCCCCAAAGCATACTTTACAATCATGGATCCTGGACACTTGGGGACACCTTGTCAACCACCTTATAGCTGTTTACAGACAAAAACTGCCTTAGAAGAGGATAATGAATTGGAGTTGGGATTCAGGCTCATTTCAATAAGGGCAAATTCAGGTCCTGGGGCAGGGAGGAAAAAGACCCTTTCTAAGTCTGATATTAAAATGACAACCAGCTAGAGATTTAGGGGAAGGGTAGGAAGAAAGGTTAGAATTTCAAGAGACAAATCAGAATTAGGATTTCATGGAGCACAAGCTGGAAAATACAGAGATCTGAAAGGGAGAGGGCATCAGATTTGCCGGAGGACACAGGGAGTGTTTAAGGGAACCAACCGGTCATTTGGGGAAGAAATAACAGAGGTACTAGAATAATGTTAGTCATGGAGGGGGGAAGGGACATCCCTGGGTATTACTAGCCATCACAAGAGAGGGTAGGCTAGTCTTTGACCTTTCCCCAGGCCCTTTGTGCTTCTAGGAATCTCCCTCCTCCCCAGATCTCTTATGATTCTCCCTTTAGCATTTTCTTTCCCGTCGGTCCCTCTTATTCCCTTTCTTTTCCTATAATTCATTCTCTCTCCCTTACCTCTCCAGAATATGGAATGGAGGCATTTCTATTTTTAGTTGTATTCATTGAATAAAATTTTATTGCAATGGTTCCCAACCTATGGGCCGTGGACTCCCTGGGGGGGTGGGGACCACAAATTCATCTAAAAGAGTCCATCTCTTTAAATGTCTCAGTCTAATAAATAAGCAACTATACTTTCTGGAGGCCGAATAAATAATATATTACATCTTCATGGTCATTTTTCAAATGTATATAAAAACTATTATAATAAATTAAATATGCCAGCTAGGTGGCCTAGCAGATGGAGTGATGGACCTGGAGTCAGAGAGACCTGAGTTCAAATTCTGTCTCAGACATTTATAGTTATGTGACCCTGAGCAATTATTGAACCTGTTTGTCTCAGTTTCTTTATCTGTAAAATTGAAAGAATAATACTAACAATTGCTTCCTGGGGTTGCTGAGAAGTTCAAATTATATAACATATGAAAAGCATTTTGCAAACTTTATAATCGTTATTCAAAATCATTGCTGAAGCCACAGTGACCATTGTTAGCGTGGATCATCCTAGTCTACAGATATACAGATAACTATTATCTACCATTAAAGAGGAGTCTAGGAAATGTTTTTGATATTAAAATGGAATGCTTATACCTGAAAAAAATAAGCCTGGGGGGCAGTTAGATGGTACAGTAGAAAGAACCCCAGCCCAAGAGTCAGGAGACTGAGTTCAAATCCAGCCATAGACACTTCCTAGCTGTGTGATCCTGAACAAGTCTTTAACCCTATTTGCCTCATTTTCCTCATCTGTAAAATGAATTGGAGAAAAAAATGGCAAACCTCTTTAATATCTTTGCCAAAAGAAACTCAAATAGGGTCATGGAGAATCAGACAAGACTGATAATGAATGAACAGCAACAAAAGAAAGATACAACTTATTAGAGACTTAAATCTTGTCTTCAAATATTTGGAGGGTTGTCTCATAGAAGAGGGACTTGTTTTGGTTGGCATAAGTGTAGGAATGCAGAGTTACCATAAGAAGGGTAGAAGTTAAAGGGAGGCAGATTCTGGCAGCCAGGAAGTGCCAGAACTGGGATCCATTCAATTTCTCTGGCTCTGAATGATTCTTTCTATTACTCCAAATCAGACACAGGTCACACGATCATAGACTTAAAGTCATCTAGTCCAATCTTTTAATTTTGTAGATGAGGAAACCAAGGCCAGGGAGGTAAGGCAATTTTCCCAACATCACATGAGTATCAGGCAGTTAGAGTCAAAATCTGAATACAGTCACTCTGATTCCAAATACAATATTCTTTCCATACAATATTATTTTTATTAAGTAGACTTTGGATCTGACTACCTCTATGGTTCTTTCTGTTCCTGAAATTTTAGGAATTATTGGAATTCCTTGATTCTACGAATGCAATGGGGGAGGGTAGAATGGAATGACTCAACTGACATGGTGGTTCATGGTCTTCCCATCTATCCAGTTCTTTTCCTGGACAAGGGAAACAGTGATATTTGTTTTCTTAGATTGTTGGGAGAACAGTACAATAGAGTGGGGCAGAAGACAGGTTCAAAGCCAGGTTTTACTACTAGTACAACACTGACAAGTTACCTCCGAGTCTGTTTCCAAATCTATAAAATTAAGAAGGTTAGAGTAGATGAACCAATCAAGGGGCCTTGATCACCACCACCATCACTACCAACAGCAACAACAACCAGATAACTTCTAAGGACCATTTCAGTTTTCCATTTCTGATTCCACCTTTACCTCATACTCTCCCTATATCCCTTCAACCCATGATATCTGTAGAGGCAGCATCCAAGCTCAGTGACTACTCTAGTCACCATCTCTGATTCAGGTCATCCATGGGAGATGTCTCTAGATGGCCCCTTGAAGAATATAACCTTGCTTTCTGTAGCATAGAACTGAAGAGAAGTCCATTGTCAAGGAAAACCAGAGCTGAGATACAGCTTACAGAGAGGCAATCCACTTGCCTTGTTAGGATTGGAGATCTTTTGGAAATTGAGCTGATTTCCATCCTGTGACTACTACTCTCTGAGATGCTCAGAAAGATGTATCTTTAAGAGGAATAAATGTAAAGTTTCAAATTTAAACTCAAAAAGTCAACATTTACAAGATGCAGGACATTTGACTAAATGGCAGACTATCTGAAAAAGATGCATTTTTTTGTGCACTGCAAATTTACTATCTATAAATAGTACATCCTGTCTTATCTAACAAGCTAATGGGATGTTGGCTTGCATTAAGAGGGGGATAAGGTATGGATTGATAATGTCTAGAAATATGATTTTCATTCTCAGGTTCTACATGTTTGGATGGACATTGAAAAGTTAAAGTCACATCATGCTGGATCAGATGAAGGACATGGGAATTTTTGACTTGGAGAAGACTTGGGGCGAAAGTATTTCAAGTTCTGCATATATATGAAGGATTTTGTAAGAAAGAAGGTTGGATTTTTTTCTGTTTGGAACATCCTATAGTTGGCATATTTGAGGTGAAGAATATATATTCTATAAGGAATGGTGAATGGGAAGAGAGGCCCTTAATAATCTCAACTGCTTTTCCAGTTCCAAATGCTATGTCCTTAGACCCACTGAGTTAATCCCAATCTCAAACTCCAACATACACACACACACACACACACACACACACACACACACACACACATACCCAACAAGCTCTTATTAAGCACCTAATTAATGCTAAATTCTGAGTGGATAGAAGGAAAGGTAAAAGGTAGTTCCTGCTCTCAAGTAGCTTACAGTCTGTTGCGGATGATAACAAGGAAATAATTGTACAAACAAGATATAGACAGGCTTGGAAATAATTATCAGAGGACAGGCACTAGGATTAAGGGGATCCATAAGGTTTCTTGCAGAAGATGAGGTTTCAGCTGGTGCTTGAAGGAAGCCAGGGCTGCTAAGAGGTAGAGATGATAAAGAAGAGTAGAAAGAGGACTATTCTAAGTATTGGCCTTGGGCAGGTCAATTCCTGCCTCTGGACCTGAATTTCCTCATATGTCAAATGGGCTGGGGTAGACTAGAGCAACCTGTATTGTGTCAATGGACTCCTTTGACTCTATAGTGAGAGAGACCCCCTTTCCCCTCAGAATAATGTTTTTAAGTTGATCATGTGAAATGCATAGATTTACAAAGAAATCAATTATATTAATATACAGCTATCAAAATTAAAAAAATAATTTAAAAAATAAGGTGCCTCATCACCAGTTAAGAGCCCTTGGGGAGGATACCTAAAGTATTTTGACCTCTGATATTCCCTGAGCCTAGGAAGAAATGTGTCCCCTGTCTCTAGGAAGCAGCTTTCCAGGATCAGCCCTCAGATTTCTCTCCTTATGACGCATAGCAACTATAGCAGCTGCAACAACCTAGAGAACTTCCCTACCCTTCTCTTCTCTTGAATCCCTCTAGATTGACCCCCTCCAGGTTTACTTCTGTTTGGGGTTCCCTCAGGAGGAGGGGGAGGGGAGAGGGGCTCATCCCTTTCCTTTGTCTGCTCTCTCCCTCCCATTTCCGCTCCCCTCGCTGCTCCCGATGACCTTTCACCCCTCCCTTGGAAGTCCCTCAAAGGCTGCTCCCCTGGTTAATAACTTCGGCTGGCAGCCCCACACAAAGCCATGGCCGGAAACTATTGTCCAGGGGACAATGGCCGAGCAGCTTAATAATGAGGCAGCCACAGTGTTGTCTGACATCCCACGTTGCCCTGGCAAAGGAGGAGGGGGAATAGGGCTGGGCATGGGGAGACATGCCCTCACCTCCTGGAGCTGAATTATTCCCATCACTCCTGGTGGTTTCTCTTTCTGTGGATGGTCTGGGGACCTGCACCATTCCATTGGTCGAGCCAGGCCTGCCATCCTCACCTGTGGGCATTACACCCAGATTGATGTCCCCATGCCAAGTGGACCCAGCTTCTGATTCTAAGTGCTCCAAGAGGAAGGAGTTAGGGAAGAATAGAATATTAGAGGTGGAAAGGGCTGAAATATTGACTAGTCTGGTCCCACCCCCTCCTTTGATAGATGGGACAGTCAGAGATGATGCTGGTCATTCAATCGATGAAAAACATGGCAATGATGGTAACTTGGGCACTAGACTTCATAGCATCAGAATTTAAGGATTAAAAAGGGCCCTCAACCAATGTCTAACCTACATTTGGGTGGAAAAATTCCCATTACAACACAACTGATAAGTGGTCATCTAGTCTCTGCTTGCAGATCTCCATTGAAGAAGAAACCCATTTACCTGATTCCACTTTTGAACAACTCTAATTGTTAGGGAGTTGTTCCTAATGTCAAAACTTAAAGTGGCCTCTTGAAATTCCATCCACTGATCCCAGCCCTACTTTCAGGAAACAGCTAAAGACTGCTGGTGTGCCTGACTTCTCTTCTCTGGGTCTACTATTGCCTGTTCCTGGATCGATGCTTATGCATTCAAGATCATTTAACATTCTAATTGCCTTTCTCTGAATGCTTGCCTGCCCCTCAACATCCTTCCTAACTATTCAGCCCAGAATTAAAGACTATTGTAGATGGGGTTTGACCAGAGCGAGAATATATTATGCCTTCTTATTCACAGAACCTCTGTTTCCCAATGTGGTTCAAGACTCCATTAGCTGATGGTTGCTATGTCACACTATTATTGACTCTTGTTGAGAATGCAAACCACTAAAACTGCCAGATCTTTTTTTTGTACAAATTGCTGTCCAACTATGCCTTCTTTATCTTCTAAATCATTCTAAATAGAAGAATAATAAAATGATATGTGGCTAGGTCAGTGAGCAAATCCCTCATCTTTAAAATAATATGGACTTGATGAAGTTTCCTTCCAGCTTGAAACCTATGATTCTCTAAGTCAATTTGTTAACAAGAGAATGGGTGAAATTTTATATTTATTCTTTTAAAAAAATAAATTTTATTTATTTAAGACAATGGGGTTAAGTGACTTGCCCAAGATCATACAGTGAATTAAATATTAAGTGTCTGAGGCAGAATTTGAACTCAGGTACTCCAGGGTCTATCTACTGCACCACCTAGCTGCCCCAGTTTTACATTTATTCTTATCAAAAGTTATCATATTAGATTCAGCAACAAAAATTAAAACATTTCCTTGAGGGGGTAGAACCAAGATGATGGTACACAGGCAACAACTCAGTTGAACTCTCCCAACATTTTCTTCCAAAGAACTATAGAATAATCAAATTTTGGAGTGGCAGAGCCAGCAAAAAAGTCAGGCACAACCTAGGAGACTATCAGGACAGAGCCATGTCCAGAGTGAACACATGCAACCTGGCACCAGCCGCAGACCTTTGAGGTGGCAGTAGCAGCAGTAGAAGCAACTTTTGAAGTTCACAGCCCAGAGAGACCAAGGGGGCCACACAATTGGTCAAAAGAAAATACAGGACACCTTTTTACTGACTGGGTACAACTGGCACTGACTGGCAACTTTATTGTCCATAAATAAATTACAGGGTAGCCAATCACAAAGGAGCATGGACCCTGATCACAATTCCAGGGCCAAGAGGAATATTAGCTCTTGTGGATGCAAGAAGGGACCCTTCCAGGAATAGTAAACAGCAAAAAAGAAAAAATAACTTGACCATAAAAAGCTACTGTGGGGGCAAGGAAGACTGAGCACAAACTCAGAAGAAGACAGCCATGTCATCTAGTCTGGTCCCAGCCCCTTATTTGACAGATGTGGCCATCGGAGATGATGCTGGTCATCCAGATGTTAAAATGACTACAGTCAAATCTTCAAAGAAAAATCCTAATTAAACCTGTTCAACAAAAATTCCTGGAAGTTAAAGAGATAAAAGTTGTAGGGGAAAAGTAGGGAAAGAAATGGTGCAAGAAGAGAATTAACAGCTTGGTAAAAGAGCCACAAAAATGCTAAAGAAAATGATATTTTAAAAATTGACCTACTGATAAAAATGTGCAAAAATTCACTTAAAAAAGAGAATTCATTAAAAAAACAGACTAGGTCAAATGGAAATAGAAAAAGATAATTTCTGAAGAAAATAATTTCTTCAAAATTAGAATTAGAAATCTGAAAGTTAATGACTCCATGAGAAATCAAGAAACAATGAAATAGTGAAAAAAATGAAAAAAAGAGAAGAAAATATGAAATATCTCATTAGAAAAACAATTGATCTGGAAAATATATTAAGGAGATGTCATTTAAGAATGATCAGACTACCTGAAAGCCATGATCATAATAAAAATGTAGAAATTATATTTCAAGGATCCTGAGGGTAAACTAGAAACTGAAAGAATCCACCAATTACCTCCTGAAAGAGATCACAAAATGAAAACTCCCAGAAATGTTATAGCCAAATTCCAAAGTTCCCAGGTCAGGGAGAAAATATTGCAAGAAGCCAGAAAAAAAATTCAATTATCTTGGAACCACAGTCGAGATTTGGCAGTTTTCATGTTAAAGTAGTGAAGGGCTTGGAACATGATATTCTGGAAGGCAAAGATTCTAGGATTACTACCAAGAATAACATAACCAGCAAAACTGAGTATAATCCCTCAAGGAAAAATGGATATTTAATGAAATAGTGAACTTCCAAGAATTTCTTATGAAAAGAAAAGAGCTGAAATTTGACATTCAAACAGAAAGAGAAGCATAAAAAAGATAAACACAAAAGACTAATTATAAGGGACACAAGGTGAAATTGTTTACATTTCTATTGTAGTAAGGAACTATTTGTAACTCCTAAGAAAATTCTCATTAATAAGGAAATTAGAAATAGTCAACAAAGAGAGAAAACATAAATGTGAGTCAATTATATTAGGATGATCTCCAAAAAGAAGCAGTGAGAAAGAGAGTTTCACTGGAAAAAGAGAAAAAGAAGAGGCAGAAATTTTTCTCAGATTAAGCAGGTGCATAAGGAGGTTGATTTTATGGTTGCAAGGGAAATAAGGGAATGATGGGTAATGCTTGAACCTCACTCTTATTGGAATTGGTTCAAAGAGGGAAGAATATATGTTTTTATTTGTATATTATTACACACACACACACACACACACACACACACACACACACACACACATATCCTTTCCTCTTTTTTTCACCTCTTTAACCAATAGGCCAAATTTTTAACATGCTATTTTCTCAGTACTTTTTGTGGCTCTTTTACCAAGTTGTTAATTCTCTTCATAATTTTCTTGCATCATGTCTTTCCAACAATTTTTTTCTATAATTTTTATCTCTTTAACTTCCAGGAATTTTTGTTGAACTCAGGTTTAATTAGGATTTTTCTTTGAAGTTTTGGCTGTAGCCATTTTAACATCTGCATGATCCACATTCATGTGTATAATTCATATCACTTTTCTTGTCTTCTCAATGAGTGGAGAAAAGGTAGAAAGAAGGGAGAAATTTAAAAAGAAAAGTATTTCTTAACTTAAAAATCAAAACTAATAAACAAACAAATGCATTCATATTTACATAAATAATGTTTCCTTGAATTGTAAGAGAGGAGATTGAGTCAAATGATGCTGATGATAACATGAATGGAGGCTGTTCAGCATTTCATGACTAGATCTACTTAGTGTGTGCCTATGTGTGTGTGTGTTTTCTCCCTAGCTATATTATAAACTCCTTGACAGTGAAGACCACATGTTATTAGGGGCAGTTAGCAGACCCAATAAACAGAATTCTTGGAAAAAACCTGAGTTCAAAACCAATCTCAAACACAGTGACTGTGAATCTCTCTTTGCCTCAGTTTCCTCTGGAGAAATTATGGGAATAACCAAAGCACCTTCCTCCCAAGTTTGTTTTAAGGTTTAAATGAGATAATAATTGTAAAGTTTTTAGCATAGTACTTAATGGATAGTGTTATGTGAGTGCTAGTTATAATTATCATCATCATCATCATCATCATCATCATCATCATTATTGCTCTTTTATTCCCCTATAAAGCACAGAAAGAAGGCACATGAAAGTCACTCAATATAGATTTATTGAACTAATCAATCAGACAGCTAAAGGACACTGACTATGGAGAACCATTTCCCTAAAAGAAGGAAAGTTGATTATCCTCAGTCTAGGCTCTTTCTACTTTCACCTGGACTTTACAAGAACCTCCTGGCCATCTCCATGCTTTCTTTCTCCAATCCTTCTTGTCATAACCTCTAAGATAATCTTTCTAATGCACAGATCTGCTCCTGTCACTCACCCCCTTGATCATCAATTATTTCCTACTATCTGTAACAAAGAGAAACTTCTTTGCATGGCTTGAAGATTCTTCTACAGTCTTTCTCTAGCCTTCTTTTCTGGCTTCCTTTCATATTTCTTCTTTTATTATTTAATGTTCCAGGCAAATTGTAATGTTCTCTGTTCCCTGAACTATGAATATCATTTCCTTCCTCCTGCCTTTGCTTAGGCAGTAACTCCATATCACCCTCATCTTCACCTAGTGAAATCCTTCCCTTCCTTTATTATCCAGATCAGTTGTTATGTTCTCTAAGGAACTGTCCCTAATCCTTCCAACTGAAAATGAGTTCTCCCTCCTTAAGTCTTCCTAAACATTTTGCCTGGATCTCTCTCTCTTTTGTGCCATCATATTTCTCCTTGTACATTACTTATAGGGGTCAGTCTCTCCATAACTTCCCCTTCCCCACAAATCAGATTGTAAACTCCTTGAGGGACAGACATGTATTGTTTTTCATTTTTATACCCAAATCACTTAATAGAATGCTTTGTACATTAACAGCTTAGTCACTATCAAATTCCCTGAGATTAATGATTCCCCCATGAAAAATTTTATATCAGATTTGATTTTCAAATTGGGTTTTAATTCACTTATTTTCAGGGGGGTTGGTACCTATTATTGGAAACAACTAGTTGGTGTAATGGAAAGAGCACTGGACCTAGAGTCAAGACTTCTGAGTTCAAATCTGGCCTCAGATATCTATTAGCTGTGACACTATGAGAAAGTCACTTAACTTTCATCTGCTTCAGTTTCCTCAACTATGAAATGAAGATATTCATAGCACCTCCTTCCCAGGGTTCTTGTGAAGATCAAATGAGATATTTCTGAAACTTAAAGCTCTAAATAATTGCCAGCTTTACTATATATTTTCTTTTTGTATATATGAAGATATATGTGTTTATATATATTCATACACACATACATCCATGTACATATGCACCCATACACATGCATGTACAGACATCTGCAAATACACATGCAGTTGCGTATACGTATATATTATATATTCTATGATTTCCCTAGCTGTTTGATGCAGTGGAGAAATTGTTGGGCCCAAAGTCAGGAAGACCTGAGTTCCAATCCACCTCAGACCCTCCCTAACTGTATGACCCTGAGCAAGACATGAAACTTCTGTCTGACTCAGTTTCTTCATCTGGAAAATGGGCATTAGTAACAGTAACTATCAGGAATAGCTAGGTGGCACAATAAATAGAGAACTAGACTTGGAATCAGGAAAACCCACCTTCCTGTATTCAAATCTAGTCTCAGACATTTACTAACTCTGTTACCCTGGACAAGTCACTTTACCCTCTTTATCTTCATTTCCTCATCTGTCAAAATGAGCTGAAGAAGGAAATGGAAAATTCCTCCAGGATCTTTTCCAAATGAGGTCATGAAGAGTCAGATATGAATGAAAAATGCCTGAGCAACAAAAAACAACACTAACATCCATCTATCTCCCGGGGTTGGTGTACGGATCGATTGGATGATATTAGAGAATAATAACTGACACATATTAGACGCTTTTAAAAGCTTGTTTGCTCCTTTGTTGTTCCTTTCTTTGTTCCTTCCTTTCTTGAAGACAGAGATCAATTTATTTTCTTCTTGTCTTTATACAGAGTTACTGGTACAGCTCCAGAAGGAGCCTAAAATTTTAGCTGATATGTGTATATGGCTCCTCTTGTTTGTATAGGGGAGGTGCATCTCATTGACGCATACACACACAAACCCATACCTTTACAGACCTATAAATATACACATGCAGACACAGATATGCATACACACATATACCTCTCTTGATCCATAAATGTACATATCCATACCTATACCTAAACATAAACAAACACACATATACACATATACAAAATACATACACATAAACATCATCTACATCTCCCTCATCTACCTTGTCTATGATTCATCAATCAAGGAAATTCCTCATTGGAGCTTCCCTTACCAATTCTGATCAGGATTATCTTGGAATACCGGATGGGGGGTACTCAGAGGTTGAGTAATTTGCCTAGAGTCACACAAACAATATGTAACAGAGATAGGACTTGAACCCAGGCCATTCTGACTTATTTACATACATATGCATGCCCTTATAATCATGCTGTGGTGGTTATGGTACAGCATCCTCTCATTTAATCCAATTCACTTGCAAGTCATGGCATTACCTCCCTGATATCATGGTCTTCCTGAGAACAAAGGACAAACAACATATACCTGTACATTTATATAGATATATATTATATATAAATATACAAATTTATACATAATATATATAAATATACTCCCATATAGATATAGCTATAAATACACTCCCATATAGATACATAAATATACTCCCATAAAGATAGATAGATATATAAATACACTCCCATGTAGATAGATATAAATATGCTCCCATATAGATATATTTTCTAATAAATATTGTATATGAATATGTACATGTATAGATAGATAGATGAATGGATGGAAGGATACATAGATGAGAGATGGAGAGATTAGATAGATATAAACTAAGAGAGAGAGAGACAGAGAGACAGAGACAGAGACAGACAGACAGAGATATAGTTTATCTTCTCAATGACCCTGACCAAGTGACCTAACTTTGCAATGTCCTGGGCAAATCTCTAAGACCATAGACCAAAGAACAGGTGCTGGAGGCATTGGAAGAGATGATTTCTTTCCCAGGATGCCCGTATAACAATGAAATTACAAGACTCCCCTCCCAGAATTTGGCCAGCCTTCATATATCAGTCCTCCCCCTTTTCTTAGGCTCCCAGAGAAGGTACAGGAGCTGGAAGGGACCTCAGATACCAGTTCATTTAGTTCTACCCCACCCTGCCCATTTTATAGAAGAGGAACCAGAAGCCTAGCCAGAGGCCTATGAACCGCCCAGCACCAAACAGCTACACATCCCATCTGGGGCTTGAATCAGACCAGCCTAATCCTTTGTCTGTCCCTCACCAGTGTCAGGTTTAAGGGTCTTTATACTCATTGTAGATTTTGTGGCCTCTTCTGGGACCTCTCCACATTTTCTCCTGAGACCTGGCCCCACATAAGCATCCACTTGGTCTCAGGAAAGAGCAGGGCTGGGGAGCCAGGCTGTTTTTGTGGCTCCCCTGCTGATTTACACAGGAGGGCCCTCCACTTACTCTGTCTCAATTTCCTCAGGGAGAAGTGGAAAATGCACCTTCTCTTATGTCTCCCCCGAATGATTTCTCTAATTCCTTGGTCAAACAAATCCTCCCTGACCCCAAGGTCCTGTCCCTACAGTGATCTCTCCCCCAGTGTTTCTCTTTTATAAGTGGAGACCCTACCATTCGAATCCTGGGGCCTGTCCAAAGTGGACATGCCTCACTGCCCTCTGAACTGCACCCAGTTCCTGCTCCTCCCCAATCCCTGGGCTGCCTCTCCCCAGATTCTGGTTTGTGGAGGGGGCAGGATGTCACCTGAGCTACCCAGAGGAAAGAGCCTTTTGATCACAAGGAATACTGAGAAGGAAAAATGTTGGCCGGCAAAATGGTGTGGCCAGTGATTTGTTTAATGACACTTGCCACCACCTGGGCTCTCATTGTGGCTCTGGGGGTGCTCAGCCTGGGATTCCCTGAGGCTCAGTGTCCCAACTGGTTCTGTTCTCTGGACTCTTTTCATTCCTAAATTTCCTACATAACATTTTACCTGCACTATCCTGTTCTCTCAGTTTTCTCGTTTGTAAAACAAGCGAGATGATCTTGGTTTCTTCTAACTCTAAATCAGGGACAACTTGAAATGCATGAAGTTGGTTGTTTTAAAAAAAATTTAAATAAAGTACTGCAATAGAATTAGTTTTCCTTTGAGATTCTTCATATTTTATTTCATATATTTAAAAACATCATTCTGAGAAAAGGTCCTAAGGCTTTTATCAGTCTGCCAAAGGGCTCCAGGATCCCCTAAAAGCAAAGAACCCCTTCTCTAAACCTGTTGATCCTTTTGTGATCAAAGCACTTTCTTCCAACAATACTGCAAAGAGTTGATATAATAGAGAGGAAAACAGAGTTTCAGAGAATTGGAATGATTTGTTCAAAATTACACAGCAAGTAAGTGTCCGAACCAGGATCTGAATTCTAGTCTCTGAGGTCAGGGCTCACTGCTCATTCCTTTGAATTGTGATGCCTTACCAATCAACATATTTTCCCCAAGTCCGCGATTTCATCTGTATTTTGTTGTAATTCAGTTTTTTCAGTTGTGACAGACTCTTTGCAATGCCATTTGGGGTTTTTTTTTGGCAGAGATAAGGAGCAGTTTACCATTTCCTTTTCCAGCTCATTTTACCGATGAGGAAACTGAGACAAAGAGGATTAAATCACTTGCCCAGGGTCACCCAGTTAGTAAATGTCTGAGTTCAGATTTGAACTCAGGAAGAAGAGTCTTCCTTTCTCCAGACCCAATACTCTAACCACTGTGCCATCTAGCTGCCTCTCATCTGTATTAAGCACCTCCCAATAAAGACCTACCACCAAAACTCATCAATTGTCCAACAAATTATAGTGTTAGTTGCCTGGGACATTAAAAGGTTAAATGAGTTTTCTCAGGCTCTCACAGTTCAAAGGTAGAATTTGAACTCATATCTTACCAACACAGAGGTCAGTTCTGAATTCACTAGACCAGATTGTCTCTTATGGCGTCATCACCACCATCATTACTACCACCTCCACCACCATCATCATCGCCACCACCACCATCATCTTCACCACCACCACCACCATCATCAACATCATCATCACCATCAACAGCATAATTATCATCATCATCATCATCATCATGACCCACATTTATACAAGTACTCTAAGATTTACAGAGCTCCTTCCTTAGCACAAGTTGTAATATGGATAGTGCAATATTATGAGAACCTTTTATAAAAGAGGAAAGTAAGGCTAAAGAGTCTCCAAATCCCACCAGGTCTCCTGCCTTCAGTCCCAACATTCTTTCTATCATACTTTATCATATTCTATCATACTATCATACAAAAAAAATTTTTTGGCAGAGCAATGGTGTTGAGTGTCTTGCCCAAGATCACACAGCTAGACAATTATTATGTGTCTGAGGCTGGATTTGAACTCAGGTATTCCTGATTCTAGGGCCGATGCTCTATCCCCTGTACCACCTAGCCATCTCTCTGAGGTCTCTCCTATGAATTTTTGGTCTGAAAGCTCCTTCTAGCTCTGACAGTCTATGATTACATGAACATTTTGGACTTCAATGACCCTAGACTAATCACAGTGGTCAGCCTTGTGGTCTCTTCTCCTGGCAAGTGGCAAGAGCAGGAAGCATCCTCAATTCCTGAACCTCATTCAGTTCATTTCATAAGCACTTTGTTGTGCCAAGTCTATGCTAGGCATTGTGCACTCCATCCATATTATTTTATTTAATCAAATTGTTTGCTTTGGCATTTAAAGCTCTCCACAATCTGACTCAACCTAACTTTTCAGAGTATTTACACTCTGTGTTTTCTATGTCGTCTTTGAGCAGACCATACCCCAAACTCAGGATGCTTCTCTCTCCTCTCCTCCATCTGATCCAATCCTTTCCTTCTCTCAAAGTAAGTTTAGCTGCTTCCTTCTCTAGGGCAGCTCTAGGCAGCCTCCCCAGGCCCCTCCCAGCTACCGATCCTCTATTCTTCTCCAAATTACATTTACTTTCTATATATTCTGTTTATAATTTATCCATGTCCCGAATATTTCTTGTCTCCCTCCTCTACCCCCAAGGAGAATGCACACTCCTTAAGGGTACATTTTGTTCTTGTCTTTGTTACCATAGTAGGGGCTTAAGAACTTGTGGAATTGTACTGTCATACTATGCCCCAAGAGTTACGGGGTGTCCCAAAAGTCTTGGTGCTGTTTTACGCTTTAATAGCTTAGACTAAAACTTTTGGGGCACCCTATATAAGATGTCTGTTTCCACTGAGTTTTATACTCCCTTTCAAAGACATATACCTATGATTTAGAAATAATAGAAGGAAGAGACTGGATTGTGTTTATACAGCCTCTTTTTCACTCCCTTTCCCTCCCTCATCCTAAGGGTAGGATGGTAGGTTGAGGTTTGACTTCAGAAGATCTGGGTTCAAATCTGTTTCTAATACCTATAAATGGTATGATCCTGAGTAAATCAATGAACATCTTTATACCCATCCTAAGACTTAAATAAAGTTAGATCATAGATTTAGAACTGGATGGAACCTCAGATGTCATCAAACTGCCTCACTTTATAGATGAAGAAACTGAAGTAGAGGTTAAGTGACTTGCCTAAGGTCACACAGATGATTCTGCTTAAGTGGCCTCAGTTAAAAATCTGAGATCATTAGTAGTTCTACATCTGTACTGGTAGATGGTGGAGGGAGTTCCCTAAACAGATTCTTCACCCTATAAGATTTCAAAAGAGAAAGTGGGCATCAACTTGCTGGGCATCAGTTTCCTCATCTACTAAATAAATTGCCCTAGATTTTCTCCAAGTACTTTTGGGGGTCCAATATTCCATGAATCCATGTCCCACTACTTATAGAGTTACTCACTGGCCAAGTGGCTGATCTGAGACTAATGAAAAGTAGGCCCTGATCAACACGGAACAGGGAATCTGATAGTAAAATATCACTTAAGGGAAGATTGGAGATAGCTATGAATATTTGGTGTGGGAAAGAGTAGAAAGAGGGTAGAACAAAGAGGCTGGATTTGTTAGAGATGATGGTTGGGATCAGAGAAAAACAGGAAAATTTCCAAAGTCAGGCATTCAAAGATTATGGAAATATTCAAACACGAGGCTGAGCCATAGATTGGATTGTCTCTTAAGACCAAGAGGCTCTGAGTTCAAAACCCAACTCTGTTGATTACTGCTTGTAGAATAATGGACAAATCACTTCTCTCTGCCTCCATTTCTGTATAATGAGGGAGTCTGACAAAATGGATTTCAGCTCTTCCTTTTCTTCAATTCTAATTTTCTCTGATCCTGTGATCCTGTGGACAAGGGGGAAACCATTGAAAGGTGTCATTGTCAATGTTCTGGATGGATTTAAAAGGAGAGTACAGAACGGAGCAACATTAGATAAGGAGTTATTGTAATAATTCATACGTCTGTATGGACATGCTTATTATTCTAGCCTTTTTTGGTCATCTCTCATGCTGACCTCATCCAAATTTAATATTGCCATAACTTCTTGGATGTTCTTTTTAAATTCTTGTGGCTTTTACAACTAATTTGAATTTATGTTTCCATCCTTCTCAAAGTAGCAAAATAATTTATTTTTTGGTTTATTTTATTTTTTATCTTATTTAAATTATATTTTCTCTTTTTCAATCAGCAAAATCTCACCTCTTCTTTCCACTCTAGTTTTCCATCCCAACTGAGAATGAAAGGGGAAAACCCATTACAAACATGTAGAGTCAAGCAAAGCATATTTTCTCATTGTCAATATGATAATCTCTAAAAGGATATTATAGTGGTGATTTCTACTCTAAGGTTACCTTCTGCTTAACCACTCTGTGTGTATTTTGCATATCCCTTGTTTTCTTTCCATTTGGTCTTCTTCCATCAGAATGTGGACTCCTTGAGGGCAAGAATAGTCTTTGGTGTTTGGGGTTGTTTTTTTTTTTTAATATTCCCATCACTTTGCACAGTCCAAGCTGGATTAAGTGATGGGGAGGTAACAATGCAGGTTGTGTTTTGCTTTTTTTTTTCATTTGAAATCTTTCACCAAAACCAATATTGACCTATAAATGTCCATGTACCAATGGACTAGAAATCCTCTCCATGCCTCTTCAGAAATACCCATAGACACACAAAGTGAGGATTTAATACAAAATTATGCTGATGAAGGTGCCTCTCCAGTATATTCTTATTCAGGACATGTCCCTGCCAATGGACTGTGCCCTCCCAACCATGTGCAGAAATGGCATTTCTGAGATTCAGGATATTATCAGAAGCATTCACACATAGCCATTGGGATCTAATGATGTGGCAAAGGTCCTTCAGCTCACAGGTTCATGTGTTATTAAACAGTAAACATCCCGGGGTGTGTAAATCTAAACCAATTTATTCCAAACCAGTCCACTATGGTAGATGCAAAGAAAGACTAAGATGCAGGTCTTTCCTTTAGGAAGTTCACAGCTTTATTGGGGAGATTAATCAATCAATCAGGAATTATTAATCACTCACAGGTGTCAGACATTGCGCTAATCACCAAGATACGAAAACAAAAGCAAAACCAGTTCCTGTCCTCAAGATTCTTACAATCTACAGAGAAAGTCATGTAAAAAAGTTAGTATAAAGAAGATATGCACAAATTAGATGAAAGGTAACCTTAGGGAAGAAAGCACAAGTAATTAGGGGATAAGGAAGCCTGGGAAAGACCTCCTGCAGAAATGAAGGAAGGAAGAATTTATTAAGAACCTAAGATACATCAAGCATGGTGATTGATGCAATACAAAAATGATTTCATTTGATCCTCATAACAACCATAGGAGGCAGCTACTTTTAACACTCTCATTTATATGTGAGGGAAATGAGGGAAGCAGAGGTGGTGACTTAGCTAGGATCATACAGTTAGTTCATGTTTGAGACTGGATTTGAACTCAAATCTTTCAGACAAGAGGATCAATGCTCTATTCACTCTATCCCCCAGGTGCCTAGCTGAGACATGAACCTATGAAAAATTATTCAATAGGAGACAGTTATTCAATAGATGAATAGGGGTGCCACAAGTCATCAGGTTCTTCATTGTCAAATGGTCATTTTAAGCAAGGTTGGAGATAAGAGTTTAAGGGAGAGAGCAATCTCCCTAAAACAGGGTAGGCATAAAAGTCTTCATGGAAGACAAAGGATATGAATTGGGCCTGGAAGGATCAGTAGAGAAGGGGGAAGAGTATTCTAAGCAAAGTCCCAACAAAACCCATCCTGCATATTATTAGATGTATGTTTGGATAGAATCTCTGATAGGAACTCAGCATGACTCCCATGGAGACCCCAGAAAGGAAAGGTCCTTCAGGTCAAGGCTGAGGGGCTCCTGTTTATCTTTGGATTCCAGATGTTCCAGATGAACTTGCCAGGGTGAAATGCAGCCACTAGATAATACAAATCAAAGTCAACCAGCATTTATTAAAAGCCTAGTATTTGACAGAGGCTCTCCTAAATACTAGATAGAAATCTGGACTTGGAGTCGGGAAGAATTGAATTAAAACACTGTACCCAATGATTCTTACTAGCGGTGTGACCAAGGGGAAGTCACTTAATCTCTCTGTGCCTCAATGTCCTCATCTGTAAAATGAAAATAATAATAGCATCTTTCTCACAAGGATGTTGAAAAGAACAAAGGAAAATGATAATATGTATAGAAAGCTTTGCAAATCTTAAAATACTATGTAAATGTCAGCTATTATCACTCTTGCCTGCCATCTTTAAATCCAACCAATTTAGAGATGTCATGCTTATTCTCCCTGGAAGAATGGGAAGCCTGTTATCCCTAAAGAATCAATCCAACATCGCAGAGCTTAATGGAGCATGGACACTGAGAGAATGGGTTGTTTAAGGACCAGAAATCTACCTTTCCCTAGAGAATCAGTCTACAGGCATCAGACCCCATATGGAGAGGTGTTTACAGTCCTGGATTATTATTGTCTATCCTTCATTCTCAAAGAAGACCATGACATCAGAGAGGTGGTGCCATGATCTGCAAGTGAATTGGATGTAAGTGAGGTAGGGCTGTGCAGTCACCAGCCTCACTTTCTCCTCTGAAGCCACCTGGGTCCAACGGCCAAATATAGATGAGGACAGTTAGAGGTGACTCTGGATGCAATGAGGGACCTTGGTTTTTTAAACTAAGGTCTTTCCAAGGTCTCAACTTGACTTAGAAAGGACATTGATTAGCTGAGACAGGGTGACTTAGTGAAGAGAGCTCCTCTGAAATGTACCATCCATATGACCTGAGCAGGTCACTGGACTTCTGATGTCCTGTTCAGGTAATTCTCTAAAACACTCAGGGATAGAGTAGAAGCTAATTTGAGTTGATAGACTGAATTCTTTTCCAAGTTTCATCTTTGCCAATGGAATCATAGGTCTAGTCCAAAAATGGATAATGAATGAAGATGCCCTAAACATAGTGAAGGACCCCTGCTCCATGCCATAGGAGAACCAACTGAAAGAAACAGAGTTAACCTAGAAAAAAGAAGGCTCAATGAAGAATAAGTATCTTCCATTCAAGTATCTCTCATTCACCAGTAACTTCTTGGACAAATTACTTATCCTCCCTTATGTCTGCATCTCTGAAATGGGGATTAGGTAAAGAGAAAAAAAGTAATTAGAGTAGGCATCTAGGTGGCACCATAGTGCCCAGAGCATCAGGCCTGGAGTCAGGAAGAATCACCTTCCTGAGTTCAAATCCATACTCAGGCACTTACTAACTGTGTGACCCTAGGCAAGTCATTTAACTGTGTTTACCTCATATTCCTTGTCTGCAAAATGAGCTGGAGAAGGAAGAAGCAAACCACTCCAGTATCTCTGTCAAGAAAACCCCTAAAGGGGTCATGACTAAAACAATGACTAAACAACATCAATCTCCAAAGTCTTTTCCTCTATCATTCCAATTATCACAATTGTCAATTGGGCAAGAGGGAAAGGGGACCAGGGAAAAGCCATCAGTGGTACTACCGTAAAGGCAGGCATAGGGAGTGGACTTATGATTTCATTAGTAAAAGGGACTACCCGGCTGAGGAATCTTCCTTTCCCAGTGCAAAACAGTATTTTTCTGTATGCTCTAGTCTTAGAGAGATGCTTAAAGTGGGGAAAAGTCAAGTGGCTTGCCTACAGTCACACAACTAGTATGTTTGGAAGAGGACATGCACTCAGGTCTTCCTAGCTATCCACTAAGGCAACAACAGGGAACTAAATGGGTTACTCCTTTTGGGTAATATATTTTAACAGTGATAGGAAATATAGAAACCTCAGGAAGGAAACTTTTGTAGAAGACATCTTTTGGCCATTTCCTTTTAAAGTGAATTGCACTTACATCAGGGAGATGTCTTTTTCAGTTCTCCACATCCAGGGAAGTGTCTAGGAAGAGAATTGAGTACCAGAAAGACCCCCAGAGAAATAGGAATGGGGATATCCCAGAACGACTCTGAACGACTAAGGAGACATCCAATTGTCAAATCCTAAGAAAAAAATAGATTTCCTGAAAGGTGAATTTGCTTCTGATCTGAAATCAGAGGGCACCGATCTTGGAGTCAGGAGGATGAGAATTTGAATCCAGCCTCAGACACTTGCCATTTACTAGCAGTATGACCTTGGGCAAGTCACTTAATCCTGATTACCATGTCCCAAGGGCCATCTCCAGTCATCCTGATTCATATCTGGCCACTGGACCCAGATGACTCTGGAGGAGAAAGTGAGGCTGGTGATTTTGCACAGCCTCAAATTTCCTCACTCAAATCCAATTCATTTGCTTGTCATGACAGTACCTCAAACTCCATCAGAGGAAGTCAGTCAGTAAGTCAGAAAGCACCTAGCTCATATTTACTATATTCCAAACACTGTCCTGTGTGCTAGCAGTCCAAAGAAAGGCAAATTCAATCCATGTTCTTAAGGAATTCTCATTCTAATGGAGGAGATGGAGCACATACACACATAGATGGAGGAAAGTCATTTCTTTTTTGTAAAAAATTTATTTATTTATTTTCCCAACTGGATACAAAGTCAGTTTTCAACAATCATTTTTGTAAGGTTTTGAATTTCACATTTTTCTCCCTTTCCTCTTCTTGACAGAGAACAGTTTAATATAATCTGTGTATAAGTATGATAAACTTAGGATGGAAGGTCGTTTCCAAGAGAAGGCAATGGGATGGGGGAGGACTTGGAAAAGCCTCTTGAAGAAGGTAGGGTTTGAGCTGAGTCTTGAAGGAAATCAGAAAAACCAAGAGGAGAAATTGCAAAAGGAGACCTGGGAGACAGCCAGTGTAAAGATATGGAACTGAAAGGTGGAATGTATTGTTTGAGGAACAAAGAGTATGTGGTGGGTGAGGAATAAAATGTAGGAAGGGGCAGGCTATGAAGGACTTTCAAAACCAAACAGGATTTTTTGTTTGATCCTGGATGCAATAGGAAACCCCTGGAATCTAACAAATCACAGACCGACAAGATCAGAAGGAAAATTCAAAGAGAGTATTGGATGCCCTCATGGGATGGCTCAGTGGATTAAGAGATAAACATGGTCCCTGAGCTGCTCATCAATGAGATAGTATCTTGGGTGATTGAGTTATAGTAATATGTGGGCACTGGTTGAACCTGGGTTCTCTCTTGAATCTTCCTCACTTTCCCCATTCTGGCTCCATGATGATGGGGATCTGGCCTTTGGCCAAACGATCCTCCAGCAGAGATACCCTGCAGGCAGGCTAAGCTAGACACAGTGAGTTGGACATGGCAGGGCTGCCAATGACACAGTGGAACAGCAGCCAGAACCTCATGGCTAGAAGCCCATTGTAGGGGTTTCAGGATAATATTCCAGGCAGAAAAGTAAGAAATGATCCACCTTTGATACCTTCAGCCAAGTATCAGAGAAGTCAACAAGTCAGCCACTGGAACCTTCCCCACCACAAAAGCAAAACAACAGATGAATTTATATGGTATCTTAAAATATGCAAAGTGTCTTACATAAAAGTCATTGGATCCCAGAAACAATCCTATGAATTGGGTGTTATTACTACCATTTTACAGATGAAGAAACCAAGGCTGAGAGAAGTCAATTGGATTGTCCAGCGTCCCAGTTATTACATGCTTGGGGAGGCAAGGGTTGGGGAAGGAGGGGAATAGTCCTCCTACCAGCTCATGTTGTTAACTCAGCTGTAACTTGCTTGGCACCCAGGGAGCTTAAGTCCTCTGGCCATGGTTACACAGGTAGAATGTGCCAAGAAGGAGAGTTGAACCCAGTCTTCTTTACATTAAGCTTCCTATGAGATCCTATGATTTATATGAGATGTTGGTGACCTAGTCCCTGGCCTAAAGGAGCTGGATGGCACCCAGGCTAATGAGTGACCAAGTCAGGACTCTGAAGCATGGATGTTCTTTCTGCTCCAACACAACTGTCTCTCCATGAGACCTCTGAGATGCCACCTGCTCTATGTTCTTGAAAACAGGAGCACCTGATGATTGATGGTCTACACTCAGAAGTTGAGAAGTTTTGCTGCCTTTGGGGTCAATTCTCAAGGAGCTGAAATTTGCACCAAATGTTCAGAAAAGAGAACAGGGAATGTCTTCTCAAGGTTACACGAGTCCAACATCTAACAAGTCTGGATGCCTTGCCCCTAGCAGGTGTTCAATAAACAACTGTTGAATAGCATCGTAGACTTGACTTCCTGGTCTCCTGGTATCCATTCTGACACTCCTCCTCCAGAACCTCTTCCTTCCCTTCTCAGTTGTCCACATCTTAGATTTTGGGGGGCATCATCTGAGATTTTAGACTTTGCCAATAAACTGAATCTCAGGAAGAGAATTTATATTAACAAAATAGTCTTTGCTCCAGTAAACAAAGATCATTTTAAAAAGTATTTCATGATTTTCCAAGTACAATATAGCCCAGTCTCTTGCATAGTCTATCTATATTGCCTGCCTTAAATATGCACACACACATATACACATCCATATATGCACATATACATGAGTACATATATGTTTGTATGTGTTGGCATAGACCCAGAGCTGGAAGGCACTTCAATACCTTCCCTCTTATTAAAAACAGATGAGGAAATTGATGCCCAGGAAAGTGATGGGAAGGGATTGAACCTTGGTCCTCCAACTCCAGAGGTTCACTGTACTGGGACAGGAAGTAAAATATGGATATAGTGGGGGGTTTTTTGGTTTTTTGCAAGGAAATAGGGTTAAGTGACTTGCCCAAGGTCACACAGCTAGGCAATTATTAAGTGTCTGAGGCCGAATTTGAACTCAGGTACTCCTGACTCCAGGGCCAGTGCTCTATCCACTGCACCACCTAGCCACCCCTATACTAGATCTTTTTATTCAGTTCAAATTCTATCTCAGAGACTTACTAGCTATGTGACCTTGGGTAAGTCACTTAATCTCTGCCTCAGTTTTTTGTTGTTGTTCAGTTGTTTTTTCAGTTGTGTCTGACTCCGTGTTACCCTATTTTGGAGTTTTCTTGGCAAAGATACTGAAATGGTTCACCATTTCTTTCTCCGGCTCATTTTAAAGATGAGAAAACTGAGGCAGACAGAGTTAAATGATTTGCTCAGGGTCACACAGCTAGTAAGTGTCTGAGGTCAGATTTGAACTCAAGTGGATGGGTCTTCCTAACTCTAGGCATCTGACTCTCTGTGCATTACAGTGCCACCTAGCTGCATCTGCCTCAGTTTACATATTTACAAAACAGGAAGAATAAGAACACCTGTCTCTCAGTGTTTGGGATGATCATTTGGGATGTTCAAATGAGACAATATTTTTAAAGTGTTTTGCAAACCTTAAAGTGATATGTAAATGCTAATGATATTACTGTTATTGTTATCTGCAACTTATAAGGTCTTTGGGAGTCACATGAGGCCTAGAGAGATTATGTAACTTGCCCTTGGTCATATAGCTAGTCCATATCAGAGACAGCACTGGAACTCAGGTCTTTCTGAAGTAAAGATCAGGTTTCTATTCATAAAACCACAATGACTTTTTGTAGCTGTTGTTCTGAGTTCAAGTGTCTCCTCTCTCATTTACATGATACCTAAATGAGGGGTCTGCTATTATTTGATTTGGAAACTCAAAAATAATGTCACCTGAAGAAATCTGTTGTCCGCTTGTGTTGATGCTTATGAAAAGAAAGTTGTCAAGTGGCAAAGTCTGTCCAAATGTTGGATTGCCTTCCACAATGAAAGGGGAGCTGCACAAAGATGAAGACATGCATTCCCCAGTCAAAATTGAACACATACTTAATCCAATAAATTTTCCACATTCAAGTCCTAGAACATTACAATGATTCCTCAATAAGATCCATGAGGATTCAAAAAAGAAATCAAACTAACAATTCACAGAAGACAAATAAAGTGGATGAAAAATGTTGATTGTTCAGGGCAGGACATGCAGTTGTCTATAGAGAAAATTGAGTTTATAAGAGCAACAAGTCTATGGCTCTTTAAAGCTCACAAAACATTTTACATGTATCTTCTCAGAGGTCACTATACTATTTAGTTGTCTCAAGTTGAAGATGAGTTGCCAGTTTGTATTGGTAAAGGGATTGTTCATACCAGGAATTCAAGATGAAATCCCAGGTCCAAATGAAAACAATTCACAATTTCTCACCTTTGCCTAAGACAGCATTGTTTGTACAGTAGAATCATCGAATTTCAATTTTGGGAGACTCCAGAGGGTCATGAAGTCCATCTTGCCAAGGAATCCCACCACCACACGTTCCCCAAATGGTCATCCACCTTCTCACCTGCAGTGAGAGGGGATGCTCTGCTCACTCTAAGGCAACCTATTCTACTTGGGAATAACTCACATTGTCAGGAAGGTTTTTCTTTTATATTCTTTTTCTCATTTGGTTCTCATAATAATGGGCATAATAATAGGCATTTTACCCATATATTTTTGCATGAAACCTTGAAACTTAGAGAAGAAAGAAGGAATTAAAGAAAGAAGAAAGGGGGGAAAGAAGGAAGGGAAGGAGGAAAGAAGAAAGGAAGAGAGGAAAGAAAAAAAGAAAGAATTCGGAAGGAAGAGATGAAAGAAGGAAGGCAGAGAGAAGAAAGGACAAAAGAAGAAAGGAAAAGGTAAGGAATGGAGGTAGCAAGGAAGAAAGGGAGGAAGGAACAAAATGAGGGAGGGAGGGAAGGAAGGAAGGAAGGAAGGAAGGAAGGAAGGAAGGAAGGAAGGAAGGAAGGAAGGAAGGAAGGAAGGAAGGAAGGAAGGAAGGAAAGGAGAAAGGAAGGGAGGGAGGGCTTACTAGATGTCAGACATTGTACCTAGCCCTTTCCAATTATTCTCTCATTTGATTCTCACAACATCCATGTGAAGTAGGTGCTATTAGGAGCTCCATATTCCAGATTTAAAAATTCAGGCAAACAGGGGTTAAGAGACTTGACCAGGGTCACACAACCAGAAAGTGCCTGAGACTGAATTTTAACTCCAGTCTTTCTGACATTTCATCTATTTCCTGACACCATTCACTCTGTCTCTCAAGGGGAGATGAGGGAAAGGTAAGCCTGGATCCCAGATCTCTCTGGTTCCTTTGGAACCCAGGTGCTGTATCTCCAAATTGAGAGTTCTTTTTCTTTTTTCCAACCTTTCAAGTCTGTGATTCTATCTGTGTGGATGATCCCTTCAATAGCCTGCTACTTCTCTATAACTTAGATCATAGATTTAGAGCTGGAAAGAACCTTTGAGGCTGTCTTGTCCAACTCCTTCAAATTACAACTAAGGAAACTGAGCTCCAAAGAAAGGTTTTTGTATTTTTGCAAGGCAATTGGGTTAAGTGACTTGCCTAAGGTCATACAGCTAGTTAAGCATTATATGTCTGAGGTCCAATTTGAACTCAGATCCTCTTGACTCCAGGGCTGTGGTGCTCTATGCACTGTGCCACCTAGCTGCTCCCAAAGAAAGTTTTAGTGACTTCCCCAAGATTGACCAGATAGTGACAGTAGCCAGATTTAAACCCAAGTCCTTACTCCTTCCACTGTACTATGCAAGGAATGTTGTGGCCAACCAAAGGCTGAACCTCTCCAAAGTTAACTAAGGACCATATTTATTTTGTATACCTAATTCTTGGGATTGGCTTAAGATGTTTTTTGTGGACTTGACTAGACTGAGATAACAGATACTCAGTCTATTATCAAGCCTATTGTCAAAGCCCCTAACTGGGCTTGTATTTTATTGGTAGTTTCTGAGAATTCACAGTCACTCCATGATAGAGTGAGACATCAGCCTGGGACTTTAGTGGGGGAAGATCTTTTCAATGACACCACAAAATACCTATAAGCCTTTTTTCTAAATTCAAAGATTCTAGATTTAGAACAGGATGGAAATTTAGAAGTCATTTAGTCCTTGATTTTACAGATGAGGAAACTGAGGCAGGGAGAAGTTCGCTTCTGAAATTGGTAACTTGTAGAAGTTAGTCACATCATAAGTACCTTAGCAGTTGTTTTCACCTATTCAGGCTCTTTCTGCCCACTGGGACATGAAATTGGAAGCCAGAATTCAAACTGAAGTCCTATGTCTCTAAGTCCAGGGTTCTTCCCCAGTCCTATTGTCCCTGCCTAGTATCACTGATACACAGTCCTGACCAAATATCCAATAACCTGCCCTACCTTTGCACAGACTGTGCAATGCCTGGTGGGCTTTCTTGCCTCACTCTGATACCTGTCCAGATCATCACTGCACAGTTGTCAAGCATGTACTTTTCTGTGTAACCTCCTTGAAGACAGAGATGGTTTTTCTTTTGTTCCTCTGGCTTCTGTGCCTAATACATTGGATCATAGACCTGGAAAAGGCCCTAAAGATCCTCAAGTCCACTCCTTTGCTTTACAAATGAAGACAGAGGTCTGAATTTGCCAATTGGCTAATAAGGGTCTGAGACAGGATCTGCACCCAGGCCTTCCTTCAGGTCCAGCTCTCTACACACAACTGCCGCTCCGACACACAGTAGTTATTCAATAAATGCTTGTTGAACTAAGCCAAATGAAGTTGAATTGAATAAACCTCCACTATTTGGTTTTAGACAGCATTAGGAAATTTTTCAAAGGGGGAAGAAGGGCTCCATAGAGTTTTCCATCTTAATTATCCTTGCTTCTCTTGTCTTAAAATCTTATGAGCTGGTTTGCATGTGAGGAGAACACCAGGAGGAGATGGGAGGCAAGCAGCTTGTTATTTCCATTTGTCCATGGATGATCCTCCAAGCAGACAGCCAACATGTGGCTAATGGAGAGTTGACTATACAGTGAATGGATACACACCCCTACTGGGTGAGAGTCGGGCATGAGAAGAAGCTGCATTAACTCTGTCAAGACACTTGGGTACCATTTGGAAGATGACTGTCTCTGGATAAGTAACTCACTGTGCAGAGAGCTCCCTGGATGGTCCCCTGTGGTTACAGTGCCATGTTAACCATAAGTAAAAGAGGTTTCTGAGAAATAGGGTGCTAGCTGCCTAGAGAGATGACTTGGTGGCTCAGCAAATAGAGTGTGAGGTCTTGAGTCAGGAAGATCTGAGTTCAAATCTAGCATCAAAAATTTACTAGCCATGGGACCCTGGTCAAGTCATTTTATATCCATTTGACTCTGTTTCCTCAACTGTAAAATGGAGATAATGATAATCCCTACTCTGTAGAGTTGTTGGGAGGAATAAATGAGATATTAGATTAAAAAAGTGTTTAGCAACATTCGGAGTTGACTAGCTATGATGAATGCAGCTCCTCACAGCAATTCAGAGATCTAGGACGACCATGGTAGGCCTGTTATGGACAATGCCAAAGGAAAACAAACAAACAAGCAACGAACAAAAATTCCACAGAATCTGAATGGATACGATGTTCACTTTTTACAACTTCTCTTGGGTTTTTCCTTCCTATCCCACGGTTTTCTTTCTTTTCCCTTAGTCCTAATTTCTCATACACAAAATGACTAATATGTAAGCATGTTAAACACAAACGTATATGGACAAATTTTGCTAGATTGTTCACCACTCAGGGCAGGAGGATGGAAATGCAAGGTAGGAGAAAAAATATATAACAAATATTCGAGTGGATAATTGTTGGAAAACTTTTATAACATATGACTGGAAAAAATAAAATAAAAAAACAAAAAAAGTTCTTTAAAAGTATTTAGCACCATGTTTAGCTCATAGAAGGTACCCTAGAAATGCCTATTTCTTCCCTCCTCATCACCTTTGACATCTTTTTTACTACTTTACTGGTTTCCACTATGTTTTAAAATCACTGAGGAAAATGCCTTTTACTGTTAAAAGATTATCAAGGAAAGCAAGTGAGTCCTAGTATTTTTAAGATCTTAGAATTTTAGACATTGAGAGAATAACATTAACTAGAATTTATACAAGCCTTTCAAATTTGCAAAATGCTTCATGGTATCTGTGATCTATATTGACCTCTCTTTATAGATAAAGAAACTGAGGTCTAGTGAGAGAAAATGATTACCCCAGAGTCCTTCAAGGCAATTCATTCATTCATTCATTCATTCATTCATTCATTCATTCATTCAATTCCACACCTGTGATTTCATTTGACATATGGAATTTCCAGTGAGGAACATCTTCTTTTATCAACGTGGTTCAAGTTCCTCTATTCTTCTTGAGGTTTTTAGCAAGGCAATGGGGTTAAGTGATTTACCCAAGGTCACCCAGCTAAGTAAGTATTAAGTCTGATGTTAGATTTGAACTTGGGTCCTACTGATTCCAGGATCAATACTCTACCCACTGCACCACCTAAATTTTCTCTTTTCTTCAGGAAGGAAGGAAGGAAGGAAGGAAGGAAGGGAGGGAGGAAGGGAGGAAGGAAGGAAGGAAGGAAGGAAGGAAGGAAGGAAGGAAGGAAGGAAGGAAGGAAGGAAGGGAAGAAGGAAGGGAAGAAGGAAGGAACATTTTAAAAGAAATGATTTTAAACTCTTAAGCATTTCCTTCTGTATCCTACAATTGGCCTCTTTTTAGAGAGGCATCCCTTATATAACAAAGAAATTTTTTAATGAAGAAGAGGGAAAAATCAGCAAAACCAAGAAATATATAAAATAAAAAATCTGAATTAAGTAAAGTTTCTCATACCTGTAGACCTCTACTTACTACAAAGTAACCTTATCTATGTTCCCTCATATTTTTATTCATTTTGTTAATCATTTCCAAATTACATTTTAATCTTCAAGTCACATTCAGAGTTGTGGGCTGGAGCTATGTGTCTGATGCTTCCAGTCTAGTCCAACTTTCTCATCCTACAGACATGGAAACTGAGGCCCAGAGATGTTAAGTGATTTATTTGCCTGTGGTCACACAGCCAATATGTATAAGAGGTAATAATCTTTCCCACTCAGAGCTGGGCCTTCTATGTTATCTCTCAGATTTCTTCTCCTCACCAAAGCTACCTTGTAGTTACTTGAAATTTTTGACTCCTAGATTATAAAAAAAGGAAAATTAGAAATTATCTGGTATTTATTACAGATGAAAAAAAATGAATCACAGAGAGGTTAAGTCCAAAATCATTCAATGAAATATAAGCTCCCTGAGGGCAAGGGCTATTTAGTCTTTGAATGTGGATTCCCATTCCCTAGCACACTGCCTAATACACAGGGAGACTTGCATTGAATAGGGGTAGAAGCAGGATCCCAACCCAGGTCTCAACACATTACTTCCTCATTATGCTTCCAGGAGGCCATTCACTTAGACATTTGAACATGGATCTTTAAGTTACACTATCCAAGCTGAGTCAGGTGTCCTCATGGTCCCCAGACTACAAAAATTGTGCATTTTGGCTGTATGGTCAATCATTCCCTCTCAGCTTTATGGTAGCCACACTGCCACCCCTCCCCACCCCACGTTCCACTTCTTCATTTAAAAATTCTTTGTTAAGGAACGACCGTCTGAAAGGTCAGGAATAGGATAGGAAAATAAAAGATAGCATTTAAATAAATAAATAAGAGGACTTTTTTAGAGACAGGGATATTCCCCTTCTAGGAAAAAAATGCACACTCACACAAGTGATAAATCAAGTTTTCTCCATTAAAAAAGGATTCCTGCCTTTACAGGCCAATTCACTACAGAATCTCTTTTTAAAAGCGAATCTTCCATATTCATTTATGATTTATTCCCTTTGCAAACACTTGATTCACACAGGACTTTCTAGAAACCAGTCTTTTGCCCAAAGCAAAGTACAACTATATTCATGGAGTACTGTATGCATGGCCTGAAGGCAAGGCAGCATCTGAAGTCAGAGGAAACAGCAGTGAGTCATGACTCCATTACTCGTCACTAGTGTGACTTGAATCATGACATTGACAGTCTTTGGGTCTTGGTCTGCTCATCTGGAAATTGGGAAGGGGGAGTTGGACTAGGAAAATAGAATGGAATTTTTACAGATGAGGCACAATGAAGTAAAATGACTTGCCTAAGGTCACAAAGACATTAATCAGAAGAGGGGCTGGCCACTGTCCCAGGATGTGTCAAGGGATGGACACTATGTCTATTATCCAAGGACCAAACTAGCTAAGCTTGGAGAGGTTCTTGACTGTAGGGTTGGTTATCTGGTGATGAATATTTTGGTCAGAGTGACCCACAAACTCATAAGGTACTACGGTCTGAGTCTGGGGAGGAAAACTTGCTGAAATCTTGGATCCTAAAATATTCATGTAAGGGGAAAACTTTGGCCTTAGAGTTGCAAGATCAGGGTTTCTAGGGAGTGAGAAGCATTTTATTAAATACCTACTGTGGGACAACACTTTACAAATATAAGATCACTTGAGACAATAACTCTGGGGGTAGGTAACGTAATGATTCTCATTGTATGACTGAGGAAACTGAGGCAGAGGTTAAGAGATTTGCTCAGAGTCATGAAGCAAGTATCTGAGACTGGATTGGAACTCAGGTCTTTCTGACCCCAATTCGCTCACTCTATCCTCTGTACCACCCAATTGTGACTAAACACTAGTTTAATTTAATTAACTAATTGCCTTTCCTTGTATTCCCAGTGCTTAACTCAGTGGCTGTATATAGTAGGTGCTTAATAAATGCTTGTTCCTCAATTCCAAAGGACCGATAATGAAATATACTCCCCATCTGCTGGCAGAGGGGTGATGGACTCAGGGTGCTGACTGAAACATATTTTTAAGATATGATAGATACAGAAATTTGTTTTACTTGACTATGCATATATCTAGCAAGAATTTTGTTTCTATTTTTCTTTAGGTGAGAGAATGAGGGAAGGAAAGAGAAATTTGTAATTAATTGGAAAAAACTAAATTAAAAAATATTTATTGGCTGACCTACTAATTTTCAATGACCACAGGATCAAATGATTACTTATATGTATTGTGGTCAACAGCCTTCCTGGCAATTATTTAGGCAAGATACTTATTCTGCCTGAACCTTGCTTTCCTCATTGATGTAATGAAGGACTTAAAGGCAGCTTGGTGTCTTGGTTAAAGTGGTAGACTTGTAGTTAGGAAGACTTCGGTTCAACTCTTCCCTCTGACACTTTTTAGTGGGAACTTCAATTTCCTCATCTATAAAATTAATGGGTTGGTCTCAAATGACCCCTGAGGTCACTTCTAACTCCAGATCTAAGACTTTGCACTGGGAGAGAGTCAAAGGTTGTTTTGATGATTCAGGGTAAAAAAAGGCAACAAGGACATCAGGCTCAGACTTCCAGACCAGACCCCTTCCTGATGAGCTCACCAAAGAGGTGACCATTCATTCAGGCTCTGCGTTAGGGTCAGATTGCCAAGACTGATGAGAGAGGTACTTGAGAATTTGGTAGATAAAAAAAGAAGTGCTCTGTTCTGCCAAGAGGTCCATGATCTCAGGCAAGGCAGACATTCCTTCCAATGAGGCAGACAGCAACTTGTCTATAATTGTCCACCATCCACTAGAAGTCTATCCAGTGGGTCCAGGGGTCCTCCTTGAATTTTCCCAACATTGTCACAGTACCAAGGGAACACACACACACACATTGTTCAATAGTTATCACAGAAAGGAATCTCAAAAGTCATCCAGTAAAACTCCCTCGTTTAACAGAAGGGAAACTGAGACCAAAGGAGGTTAAATAATAGTGAAGTTTTGTTGTTGTTGTTGGTGGTGGTGGTGGTGGTGGTGGTGATGGTAGTAGTGACTGTAGTAGTACTAATAGTGGTGGAAGCAGCAGCATTACTAGTAATAATAGTAGTAGGGTTGGAGTGGTAGTAGTAACAGTAGTGGAGGTAATGGTAGTACTAACAGCGGCAGCAATAGCAGCGATGATAACAACAGTATTGCTTTAAGTTGCTTTAAAGACCCCTTTAAGTAGGGTCTTTAAGTTAAACTGTCCAAGCTAAGCCAGGTGTCCTCATGGTCCCCAGACTGCATAAATTGTGCATTTTGGCTGTATGGTCAATGATTCCCTCTCAGATTTATGGTACGGTACCCACACTGCCATCCCCCCAAGTTCCAATTCTTCATTAAAAAATTCTTTGTTAGTAGGTAGAGTGGTAGTAGCAGCAACAATTGTAGTAGCAGTAGCAGTGGCAATGATAATAGTGGCAATAACTATAGTATACTCTGTAACATACCATACCATAACATTATACTTTATAATTGCATTAATAATACTATTAATGCAGCAATAGTAAACTAATAACATTTAGTATATAAACTATATTAGATATTAGTAATACCTATTACTATATTAGATGATAGTAATAGCAGTCTATTATGATATGCTATTTATGAATAATATTAATACAAATCATAATACTCTTAATATTTTAATATGCTAATATAATAGATCATGATGATGATGATGATGATATACCATAATAACATATATCTGGCACACAGTAAGGGCTTAATAAATACTTATTGCCTTGTTATCTAATTATAATTCTGATCTTAGGAGACAACTACCTCACAGGTTATTGTGAGGACCAAATGAGAAAATATACTTAAAGTCACTTAAAGAGCTATGTTAACATTAACTAGTAATGTTACGTAGTTATGATTATTCCACCGCTTTATCACCCTTCTTCTCTGTGTCCAAGTCCCTTACAAGTTGAGGTCTTCAGATTTCTCTTTCAAATAGGTTGGAAAATCCAAAACTCACTTTGAGTCCCACAGAGGAAAAAGAGAGAAATGCCAGAAATAGATTGGGGGGGCGGGTTCTCCCTCTCCCCCTACATCCACTTTATTTCATGTTGAAGGCTGTCTTAGCAATGCAATTAGTAGGATATCCCTGTCCCGGCACAATAATGTGTCTGCCATCTGGTGGCTAAACTCTCCTCTGGCAATACCAGTGGCATCAGGGCTGAGGATCTTGCTTCCTTTGAATTCTCCTTAGAGCTTTGTGAGGGACTCCATCTTTTATCAAATCTAGCAGGAGTTACTCTCAGAAATATTGACCATCTGAATGAGTTTGCAACTGTTACTTCTCTCATCTAACAAATATTTATTGAGTGTCCATGATATATTGGGCATTGGGCTGAGAACACAGTTGGATGCAAGAAAGCCTCTGTCCCCATGTTCTGATGGAGTCTCAGAATCTCCATTCTTTGATTTGAAGAAAAAGATCACCTGGAGTGACTTAGAGAAGACTGGACACAATGTATTGCTTCCAGGATCACAGAATTCTGAAATCTCTGAATTGGTTGGAGTCTTGGAGACCATCTAGTCCAAACAGTATCTAAACAAGAATGTTCTCTACAACATCTCTGACGATCAGTCAGTCAGACCCTTTGCTTGATGACCTCCCCTAGAGAGAAGGGAAAGGAGATGATTGACTCTCATTGAAAGCAACTCCTCATACTAAGAGCTCTTATAGCCACTAGTCTAAATCTATCAGCCTAACAGTCTCCTCTTACTATTCATACAATTCCACCTTTTCAATCCAATCAGAACAAATACATCCCTCAGCTACAAGAAAGGCCTAGATATCCCTGAAAGCCAGTTATCATATACACCCTAAATCTCCACCCTAAACATACTCACTTCCTCCAGCCAGTCATCACGTGGCATGCTTGTAATGGTTTTTCACCATTCCCATCACTTTTCTCTCAATTCTATCCAATCTATCAATTCAAGAAGATTTAGGTAGGTGGACCACAAGGATTAATTAAGCACTTACTTTGTCCAGGTCCTGCACTTCATGAAAGAAGTAGAATCTCAGAAGCTAATGGAAAAGGAGAGTGGATTTGAACTGGGTTTTTTGTTTGCCTTTGTATTTTCGTTTGTCTTTGAATGGATGGATAGATGGATGGATGGATGGATGGATGGATGGATGGATGGATGGATGGATGGATGGATGGATAGGCTTAAAAGGGAGAATTCCCTTTAGTGACTCAAGAATACTTAAAAACAAGATAATCACACAAAGGGAGTTTTGAATGACATCTCTGGGAAAAGGATAATCCAGATATCCCAAAGGAAGATTCTAGAGCAAGGAACTCCAGAGTAATGGAAAGCAGTCATAGGGTTTTAAAGAAAGGCATAATCAGACCTGGGGGAGAGGGAAAACCCCCAAAAATACATTTCTGGCATTTCTTTCATTCTCCTCTGTGGGACTCAGAGTGAGTCTTAGATTCCCCAACCTATTTGAAAAAGAAATCTGAAATCTTGTAAGGAATTGGACAAGAGAGGAAAGGTGATAAAATGACTGAATAATCATAATAATAATAACAACACTAGTTAATGTGCAGGTTCTGCAATGGAAAAGCCATTTGATGTGAATCAAGAAGACAGATTCTGGTTGTTGTCTGTCTTTCATTCTTGAAAAGGACCCATGGCATCATGAGGGTGATTTCTTGACTTAGGCATGAATTGGATATAAATGAGATGGAATTGTCAGTCTCACTTTCTCCTCAAGGTCAGCAAAGTACCCTGAGAGCTAGACATTCCATTTAAGTGTAATTTAGGGAGAAAAGCACTGGACCTGAAAGCAGAGGACCTGAGTTCAAATTCCACCTTTGTCATTTTTTAACTTGGTGACCTCTTGCAAACCCCCTAATCTTTACTTTCCTTACTTATAAAATGAGAGGCTTGGACTCTTCCAGTTCAAGGATCTCTGGAGTGAGAGATTCATCATAAACCTTGCCAAGGTTCAGATGTGAAGTCAGAAGATGAGGACAGGAACAAGGGACGTGTTTACCCCAAAGAAGCAACTTTAAGATAAAACCTCTGGGTTTTTTTTGTAGTTCCAGCCTTAACAAAGGATCTGATATGCAGTGAGTTCTTAATAAATTCAAATCACATTAAATGGAATTGAATTTCCCCAGGAAAAAAACACTATGGAAGTGAAGAAAACAGACAGATGAAACCTGTGTCACAGAGAAGCAACTGAGTATCCCAACTGGTCAAAAGGAGATAAGAGGATGAGATCAAAATGAGAGAAGGATCCTGTGGATTGTATAAAGAAAAGACACTTATGACCTAGGACAGGTCTTGGACTTGATCTCCCCAGGCTTCATTTTTTCTTGACTCCCACCCTTCATAAAAGGAGCAATGATATTCTCTTAAAGGTCTATGAAGATCATTCAAAAATAATCATTATGATAATAATAATATATCTACCATAAAATGCATATAGTGTTTTACGGTTTGAAAAGCACTTTACAAATATTATCTCATTTAATCCTCACAAACCTTGGAAGCTAGGATGCTATTATTATCATTTTACAAATGAAGGAACTAAGGAAGGATTGGAATTGAGGTCTTCCTGCCTTCCATGATAGATCTCTCTCTCTCTCCCCTGTACCACCTAGCTGCTAAGTTTCTATGATCCTGGTTACAGAGAACATTTTAATGGCATTAAGTCAAAGTGCCCAAGAAGTGAAAAACTAGACCCCAAGGGTTCTTAACCTTTTGGGGGGTCTTGGACCCCAAGGGCAGTCTGGTAAAGTCACTGGTCCCCCAGTCAGAATAATAATTTTAAATGCATGAAAGAAAATACACAGGATTACAAAGGAAAAAAACCGTGGTGAAATACACTTATCAAAACATTTTTTTAAATAAGATCATGGACCCCATGTTAAGAGCCCCCCAGGGGAGTCCCAGAATGAATTAGCTGTCAGACAGTTTACACTATAGAATAAATAAATGCCTCTTGTAGGGAAGAGCAGAGATCTTGTTTCTCTGGTTTTCCATCCACACATTGGTCTGAGGAATCACAGGGACCTCCACCAAGGAACCTGTCAGGGGAGAGATGAGGAGGCCAATAGAAAAAAGAGGAGACCCTTAAAGCGTCCCCCAGCCCTCTAAGTAACAAGACTGCTCAATCAGCTGATTCCAAAGTCATGCCCTCTCCACCATGACCAGGCACCTCAGAGGGCTCCCCCCACAGGTGTTCCTGGTGCTCCTGGGAGTTCCAAACAGGGAAATCCTGGATCTAGGTCTATTTCTCTCTCCTTTTACTCAACTTCATCTGACCTAGACCCACTTAGGATTGGGTATCCTCGCACTCCTGCCTCCTTCAGGAAACTTGATCATAGGCTTATACATCTGGAGCTGAAAGGGACCTCTTGGGTCATTAGATATACCTCCCATTTTACAAATGAGGAAACTGAGGTCTGGATAGACAGAACAAGGACTTGGAGTCCAGCCTCACCACACTTATTAGATGGGTAATCCTGGGAAAGTCATTTTACCTGTTTGCCTCTGTTTCCTCATTGGATAGGGGAAGTGACAGCACCTACTTCCCAGGGTTACTCTAAAGATCAAATGAGACTTTATTTGCTTTTTTATGTTTATATATAAATATATATATACACACACACATATATATATATATACAGAATGCACTTTGCATTTTCATATATATACATATATATATATATACAGATATATACATGCCCATATATTTGTGTGTGTGTGCATAGATGGAACACACTTTAAAGCATTATGTAAATGTTAGTTATGATTACTATTATTAATGTCTAAGGTCATACAAAAAACAGGTATTAGAGGTGATATTTGAACTCAGGCTTTCTATCTCCAGAACCCAAACTCTTTTTGTTGTACAATCTTCAATGCTTCTGAGACTAAGGAGAAACTGCCAGGGAAAAGGGATAGAGATTCACACACACACACACACACACACACACACACACAACCCTTCCATGCCCAAGGACAAGGTCCAGATTCTCAGACTCTCAGATTTCCTTCTTGTCAAACAAGTTCAACTCCAGAGGAAACAAAAATGGTCATTAATAGAAGCAGCATCCCAGACCCAACAACTATGGAATCCGTAGCCCTGACCTCAGGTTCAGTGTCTGGGGGTGCCTCTGCCTCTATACATATCTGTCTCTGAGTGAGTCTGAGTGCCTGCCTCATCTTCTCCCAAACTGACCCCAGAAGTTGAAAGGAGAGCCGAGGACTGGAGGGGCTGGGAGAAGGGAAATCAAAGCCCACTGCCAGTCAGGGTACCCCCCACAGGTCTTGTACCAAACTCCCTTATGACTTTCCAAACATGACCTCATTCCTTCCCCAGATCCCTTTGGGAGGGGAAGCGAAGGGAGAAGAGAAGCAATGAAGTGTGCCTCTCTTGTTGACAGATGAAGGAACAAGGGAGGAGAGGGACATGTTTAAGATCACACAGAGAGCTGGGTGGGGAGGCTCTGAATAGAAAACTAGAGACTGGATTCCCTTTCCGAGACACTATTTATCAAGCTTAGTTGTCACCCCTGAACACTCAGCCCAGGGTTACCAAATGCAAAGATCCAAGAGCCCGTGTGAGGCACCCATTTATCTGTCTCCACCCACTTATCTTCAAACACAGGGACCAGACCCTATCTTTGCCCTCCCCCCCCCCCCGCCTCTTCTTCCTTTGGGGAATCTAAGTCATGGAGAGAAAGGCTCAGTTAGTGGGTAGGAAATAGGAGACACTCTGCCTTTGACAACACTTAGGGTTCTGCTAAGGCCTGGAGTTCAGTGTAAGATGAGTTTCAGTAGAGAGGGAACAAACAGATTTCAACTTAGAAGAAGCAATGAGAGAGAGAGAGAGAGAGAGAGAGAGAGAGAGAGAGAGAGAGAGATGATAGAGGGATATAGATTAGAGATAGAGATAGATATATAGATATAGAGAGAGATGATAGAGATAGAGATAGAGATAGAGATAGAGATAGAGATGGAGATGGAGATAGAGATGGAGATAGAGATAGAGATAGAGATAGAGATAGAGATAGAGATAGAGATGGAGATGGAGATAGAGATGGAGATGGAGCTAGGTATAGATATGGATATGGGTATGGATATGGATATGGATATGGATATAGAAATAGGTATATCCCATGATGCAAGAAGTGGGAAAAGTAAGACTTAGGAAACCTAAAATTGGAGAATGATGGAACTTTAAGGAACCCCAAAGACAACCACCCCACAGAGGATCTGTGGAGAGATTCCAGGGCATTCATCCATGAGATCGGGTGGGAAATATTTAATTATTACTAATTATTTACTGTGACTAATTTAATATGTAATCTATGTATTTATTTTATGCATTTAAAAAACAAGCTCAAGGAGTCCATGACCCCCAAAAGGTTAAGAATCCCTCTTCTAATCCAATCTTCTCTTTGTACAAAGGAGGAAACTGAGGTACAGAGAGTCAAAGGAATATTTGCCTGTCATAAAGCAAGTTAGGAGCAGAATCCTAGTTCAGTGATCTTTCCAAGACCATTAGGCCACAGTTTGATGCCTTATTCCTTCCCAAGTTCCCTCCTTGTCTTCCTTTTCTCAGAATGCTCTCTTCTTTTCTTCAGCTTCCCTAACCATTCATTCTCACTCCTCCCTTTGCACGACTCCTACTTTTATTCTTCATTCTCCTTTCGAAGTCCCATCCGTTCCGCAAACAGTCGCTCACACGTGTTGCCCCTTTTCTTTTCGCACGTCTTCCCTCTTGTCTCCAATCTCTGCAGCCTCTCGACGTTTCTGCCCCCTCTCCTCCCCTCTCCCCCTCCCCTTGGCTCTCCCTTCTCTCCTCTCCTCTCCCCCTCCCCTTGGCTCTCCCTTCTCTCCTCCCCTCTCCCCCCTCCCCTTGGCTCTCCCTTCTCTCCTCCCCTCTCCCCCTCCCCTTGGCTCTCCCTTCTCTCCTCTCCTCTCCCCCTCCCCTTGGCTCTCCCTTCTCTCCTCCCCTCTCTCCCTCCCCTTGGCTCTCCCTTCTCTCCTCTCCTCTCCCCCCTCCCCTTGGCTCTCCCTTCTCTCCTCTCCTCTCCCCCCTCCCCTTGGCTCTCCCTTCTCTCCTCTCCTCTCCCCCCCTCCCCTTGGCTCTCCCTTCTCTCCTCCCCTCTCTCCCTCCCCTTGGCTCTCCCTTCTCTCCTCTCCTCTCCCCCTCCCCTTGGCTCTCCCTTCTCTCCTCCCCTCTCCCCCTCCCCTTGGCTCTCCCTTCTCTCCTCTCCTCTCTCCCTCCCCTTGGCTCTCCCTTCTCTCCTCCCCTCTCTCCCTTCTCTCCTCTCCTCTCTCCCTCCCCTTGGCTCTCCCTTCTCTCCTCTCCTCTCTCCCTTCCCTTGGCTCTCCCTTCTCTCCTCTCCTCTCCCCCTCCTCAAGCCTCCCTTCCCTTCTCGCCATCTCCCCCCATCTGGCCCTCCCTCTCCTCCCCTCTCTCCCTCCCCTTGGCTCTCCCTTCTCTCCTCTCCTCTCCCCCTCCTCAAGCCTCCCTTCCCTTCTCGCCATCTCCCCCCATCTGGCCCTCCCTCTCCTCCTCTCTCAGTCCCTCCCTTTCTCCCTCCCTTCCCTTCCCAGCGCCTCTCCCCCTCTCCCTCTCCGCTCACTGTGATTTATTACTTGCCCTGCTGCTTCTGACAAACTATTTGTAGGAAAATGAGATTTGGTTCGTGCTGGATGGCTCCTCTGGGAGGCAGGCGTGGGGGTCGGGTGTCGGAGCCCCCATGCGCACCCCCCCCCCCCCAGAGCCTACGGCGCTTACGGAGCTCTTTAAGATAAATGAGCAAAATTAAGAGACTCACTGGGGGGAGAAAACACTGGATGGCGACGAACGAGAGCGGATTGGTACATAGCCTCCTCCCTGAAACTCATTCACGTGCACCCCACTGGGGCCTCCCCCATCTGCTGCAGACTCCAGGGAACCCCTCCCCCAGCTAGCCGCCCCCCACTCCCAACAGGAGAATGGGATCGAGCCCTAGGGGCTCCTTCCTTCCTCCCTAGGATGGAAGCTTTGGGAAAGGCCAAAAGCTCCTCAGTCATGCAGGAGCAACAGATTGGGGCTGGAGCAGCAGGTCTCCCGGGAGGCGGCAGGGAGGATGGGTGGGAGTCCCAGTGCAAGAAGGGACAAGAGGAGCAGGCGGAAAGCCAGATAGGGTCTGGCACCCAATGTCGGTGGTGGGTGATGCAGCCAACTGGGTGGCCCACAGCCTAAGCGGGCTACCCTCCTCTACGCCCCCCAGGAGCCCCAGAGACTACTGGAGACATCTGCCATCACTCACTCGTAACTCTTCTAGGGTAGAGCGTTCCCTACCCTCATTAGTTTGAGGAAGGAGGTGAGGTCCAGGCTCGAGAATTCTCACAGCAATTAGGAACCATTGGGATTAGACGGAAGAGTCTATTCAAGAAGTTGGCAGCATGAGCAGCCCTCCGATGGCAGCCTCAAGAGATGCTGCTGTTGATGACCGTTAAGAAGAAGAGTGGTGGTGAGGGTGATGATGATGGTGACGATAGCAATAAGGAAGAAGCACCAAGAGTTTCCATTTGTATGGAATTGCACTGCATTTTGGACTATCAGAGAATCTCGGGGAAAAGAATTCTCAGACCATCTAGTCAACCTGTAGCTATCAGAATTCCCACCGGGACACCTCCAATAAATGGATCTAAGCTGAAATGACAATGTTCTCAGGTTTGTTGGGTAATGATTGGAAATATAGTGAGATCCATAATGGTACCAAATCTGCCTTCAAATATAGCCAGTGCCTACTCCCCATCTCCTCCCCCAGAGGGAACTCCATGTCCTCTAAATTAAGCTCATCCACTCCCAGAAGAGGTCCCTGGATTGAGATCCAGGAGACTTGACCCTAATGGGAATCCATTTAAGGAACTGTGAATCGTTAAGAAGAGAAGGTTAAGGGGATAGGATATCTATGTTCAAGTATTAGTAAAGCTTTCACATAGAAGAAGGACCAGATTTGTTCCATTTGATCCCATGAGGAAGGAACCAGCATGAAAGAGGCAAATTTTACCTTGATCTTTAGAAATAAATAATCAGTCGTCCCCAAATGGAACAGGTTGCTTTGCAGGGTAATAGCTTTCCTCTCATGGTAGATGTTCAGGCAGAGACTGGACAGTTCCTTCATGGAGCTGCATTGATATTTGTAGAAGCAGTTAAATGGTGGAATGTGCAGAGAGGCACTGAATTCGGAGTCAGGAAGACCTGAGTTCACATCCCTGATCTGACAATTACATGAGTAAATCATTCATTCAGCCTCAGTTTCCTCATCTATAAAGTGTGGATAATAATAGTACCTACCTTGTAGGGTTGTTGTGAGAATGAGGAGAGTTATACAAATACTAGTTCTAAGTGGGAATTTCTTTTCAGCTCTGGCTTAGAAAAGAAGACTGGTAAGGTCTCCCCAGTTCTAAAATTCCATTATTTGGTGAGAAGATCTTACATTCATCCATCCAGCTCTATCATGTAAGGTTTTTCTATGGAATTTAGTTAACAAGAAAAAGGGTTGATGTTAGTATGGTCTGTGTTGGATTAGATGAAATTAAAGAAATAACCATGAAGTACTCAACGTTTCATCAAACTGATTACATAAATCGAACATTGGCAAGACATCTTTAGATGGAGATAGAAATGGGATCATTTGTGGTAAAACAATCAATTGGTGTTAGTAATGTTTCTTTTTTTTTATTTTTGTAAGGTAATGGGGTTAAAGTGACTTGCCCCAGGTCACACAGCAAAGTAAGTATTAGGGGTCTGGAGCCAAATTTGATCTCAGGTCCTCCTGACTTTAGAGCTAGTGTTCCATCCACTGTGCCACCTAGCTGCCCCATGTTAGTGATGCTTCTTAAGTAACAAACTAGTATAATATAGGTAAAAGCCAGGACAGGAAGGAAAAAATTCATCCTTCCCAATGAAAGAATCCAAGTGGCTGTTCTAGCAACATTGGTAGACTTTAACATTTTATTGAAAAATGGAAAATGTGTCAGATTCACAAAGATACTAGATGTCATTTCCAAACTAAACCAATGCAAGCTGACATGATGAGTTTGAGGTGAAGGCTATCCGGCTACTCATTTGTTTAAGAATGTTTAAGAGAAGAAGCATATAGGCATCTTTCTGCAGGGCATAGTTAAAAGAAGTGCCCAGAAACTGATAATAATTATCTCTAACACATTTCTCTGGAACTTTCTGCATGAGAACTTCCTTGATAGGCTGCTAATTTTGTCATTATTATATTCTTTTTATTTGGCATATACTTTGCAAACACGTCATTATGGGCCTGAACTGTAAGTGTTGTGGTCATTCCCTTTTCACAATTGAGAAAACGGAGGCAAAAAGAGGTTAGATGATTTTCCCAGAGTCACACAACTGGTAAGTGTGTGTGGTCAGATGTGAATTCAAGTCTTTCTGATTCCAGACCCAACACTCTATTCACTGTTCTATCTATACATAGAACATAAAATGTTTCCCCAATATTGGTACTACAATCTCCATAGAATCAAATTGGTGGATGATCTAAAGGGACTGACATATGGTGGACATCAATGACCTACAGTACATTTCCAATGTACAGCTCTCACTAAGGGAAAAGAAAATAGGAGGTGAGACTAGTTATATAATACAGGTAGGGAATAACAGGTGGACCATCTATGTACTATCCTGGTAACTTTGAATGTAAAATCATCAGACCTCCATCACATTTCTCTTGATCTGAGAATATCTCTAAAGGATGCTTGGGAAAACATGAAGACAAACCCCCTGGGATGAGAAGGAATGGATGGTTCCAGCTACCACTGTTGTAAATGATACCCACATGGATTAAATCATGGTTTCATTGAAATATTGAATTATAATGACCATTGCAAATAAACTTGAGAACTACACCCTCCAGAGAGATGTCTGATCCATGAACCCTAACTCAACAGTCTCTCCTAGAGTAGATGTTGCTATTAACATCCCATTTAATCCATATCAGGCCTTTATCACATACTAATTCCATCAGCCCTAAAAGTTGGAAGAAAAGGGAGAGCATTTGGCATGGAGATGGACATCATAGGCATGAACTGATTAATGAATAAGTTAGTCAAATTGGATATAAAGACAGAGAACCTGGATTGAAATCCTGCCTGTATCCCTATCTTTTGTGACTTCACCTTTCTCAACCTCAGTTTCTTTATCCTTAGAATGAAGGGGACTAGACGGCTTCTAAGGTCCCTTCCAGCTCTAAATCTGAAATTCTTATAAACCTTTCCAGAACATTCTTGGCCATTTGGACCCCTTGTCAGACTAATCATTGAGCTAATATTGGGTTAGGTTGGGGAGATGGATGGCAACAGCAGGAGGGCTGTCCAGGGGTAAGAGTGTGATTGACCATAGCCCAGACCATAGTGGAAGTGAGCAGGTCTCCCCACTCCCCACAGCACCTCCCTACCTCATTTTATTAGCAGGAGAAAAGGTAGAAGGGGGAGGAAGGAGTAGAAAAGAAAAGAAATTAAAATTCCATGATCCCTTTAATACCTCTGGAGATTTACTCTGCATAATCCAGCCGTATTTTTGATAGGAAATTCATGGCTCCACTGTTCCCAGTAACAGAACGGTGATCTTTATGGGGCCGGCGCTCAGAAGCTAGCGGGGATGGCCCTCGTCACATTAAACTGTCTCCGCCAAGAGGCAATTTGTTTGATATTAGGAGTTATAAAAATATCAGCGCAGAGCCGTTATGCAGGGGATATTGTACAAGCCGATCTGAATTTTAATGTAGTGTGAGCAATAAGCACTGGATTCACTGGGCCCACTTCCCACTCTCTCTCTCTCTCTCTCTCTCTCTCTCTCTCTCTGCAAATATTTAAAGAGAAAAAAAAAAGGTTTTGAGAGTATTTGCTCTCTCAACTTCTATCACTGTCAGGCCCCCATCTTCCCAGGATTTGTTGGTGTTCACAGATGGCTTCTGAGCATCTCCACAGGACACTTATTAAGAGGCAAGTCAGTGTTGTGTGGATGAACTAAGAAGCCTGGACTCAAATGCCGCTTTCTCATTTTATGACCTTGTGCAAGTTCCTTCAAACTTTCTGGAGTCTCAGTTTCTCCATTTTATAAATGAGGATAATAATAGTTCACTATTACATTGCAGGTTTAAAGTTTGCAAAACTTACATCTCATTTGACGCTTACAATAAACTTTTTTTTTTTACAAATGGGAAAACTGTGTCTCGGAGAAGGTAGGTGACTTACAGGGTTCCAACGCTAATGGGAATCGAAATAAGGTCTTTCTGTCAGTCAGTCAATAAACAACAATTTGTCAGGAGGGACAAAAAAAAGACAAGACAATTCCTGCTCTTAAGGAGCTCATAGCCTATTGGGGGAAATAACATGAAAATAATTTATGTGCAAACAAACTCTATACAAGATTGGAAATTGTCAATAGAGGGAAGACAATGAAGAAGCATGGGGATGCGTAGGCTTCCTGTAGATCATGGAATTTAGTTGTAATTTGAAGAAGGTGAGATGGGGCATAGGGACCATGCAGAAAAAATGTCCAGGTTAGGGATATGGAAGGTCTTATCTGAGGAACAGCAAAGAAGTCAGCATCACTATAGCAAAAGTTCTTGGTAGGGAGTAAGGTGTAAGAAGACTGGAAAGGAAGGGAGAACTGATGCCAGGACCAGCAGGCTGTAAAAAAAGGGGGCCTTGATTTAGGGTTAAAGGACCTGACTCTGGCACATACAACCTGTATGACTTGTTTAACCTTTACTGGACCTCAGGCTCTTCATCTATAAAATGAGGTCAGTTGGCTGTCCCTTCTGGGGATTCATCTTTCTGAATTTAAATCTAAGTTCAGACATTTACTAACTGCATGGCCTTGGGCAAGACACTTCACCCTATTTGCCTCAGTTTCCTCATTTGTAAAAAATAAGCTGGAGGAGAAAATGGCAAATTTCGCCAGAATCTTTGTCAAGAAAACCCCAAATGGGGTCACAGAGAGCAAGATATGACCCAACAATAACACCAAAGATCCCTTCTAATTGTAAATCTATGAGATTATGACAATGATTGATCCTTTAACCACTGGTGTCAAATAGAAACAGGGATAATAAAACCTTACATGAGGATCCCTATGGGTGCATACTGAAAACCACAGATTAACATTAATATGTCCTGTATTTTTATTTATTTTATTAAATATTCCCCAATTACATTGGGAGTCAGGAATGGTTTGGAAGGGAAGGGTGTGATTGACACCTCTACTCAACATTACGTTGTGTCTCATATGGATAGGCTGCCTCCCATGGGGTTGTTGTAAAGAATCAGACTCAATTAATGATGTTAAATGCTAGGCACACCTGAAAACATCTTATAAATGAAAGTTATTCTTATAATGTCACAGCATTGAACCCCAATTTTTTGAAAGCCACAGAGCAGAGGAGGCTAACAGCCAGGATTCCACAGTGAATAGAAGTCCCATCATCTCCCTTTCTCATTTCCTCTCAGTGACCAAACTCAGCATCACTTCACTTCTCACTCTTCCATCAGGCTCCTCCCCTGAGTAACTCTCAGTCCCCTCATCCCCAGATCCTTTGTCTTTTCAGATCCTGATAAATCCTATCCCACCAGTCATTCATGGTAGTGCTCACTTCTCATGGTCTCACAACCTTGTCAACCTGCCAGACTTATTTGTCTTCTCCAGATTCTGTTTCCACATCATCTCAGGTTCTGATCTCTCTTCTTTTGTTTCCCAGCTCCAAACACATAATAACTCCTCCTCCTCAATTGCTTATATCAAATTCCCTCATAATTTCTCTTTCCCTTTGATTTCCAGCTCCGCCTCCTTGCCCTCTTTCTTCTCCTTCTCCTCACCTCTCAGTTACCTCATCCCAGTCCCACCCCTAAATATATTAATACAGTTTGACAGATCTAAAAACAAACAAGCCAACCTACAATTCACTTGCTTGTCCAGAATGTGACTAGCTTCCCCTCACTTGCTGATCTCATTCCCCATAGTTTCCAAACCCATTTATAGGGCATCTAGGCGGTGAAGTGGATACAGCACTGGTCTTGAAGTCAGGAGGACACAAATTCAAATCCAACCTCACTTATTAGTTGTATGACCTTGGATAAGTCACTTAACCCTGATTACCTCATATCCAGGGCCATCTCTGAGTGGTCCTGATTCATATCTGGCCACTGGATCCAGATGGCTCTGGTGAAGAGACAATGGTGCACAGCTTCTCCTACCCCTCTCAAATCCAGTTCGTGTACATGTCATGCCATCATCACCTCCCCGATGTCTTGGTCTTTTTTGAGAATGAAGGACAAACATCTACCCATCTATATCTTTTAATCACTCTCAAAATTCTGGTTGGTTCTGGCTCAGAGAGCCTCTTTTAATTCTTCTCAGAGAAACTTAAGAGACAGTTCTCTCTTAAACTCTCACTGACACCTCTAACTAATCCTTCAGTTTTCTTTTTGCATTTCAAGTCCCCAAAATGAATGAATGAATGAATATGTAAATGAATGAATGAAAATGTATTAATTAACAGCTTGTGTGGCAAGAGCCATGCTAAATGTAAGAATGCACAAGAGAATTGGTCCCTATCCTCAATGAGCTTACACTCTAACTTAGAGAGCCAACACATATAAGGGAGTGATTGCCAGAGAAGGCTAATGTCTTCATTTCTCTCTAGACTGTGTTCTAGATTCTCCCAACTTTCTCTACAATATCCCAGAAACCACCACATCTTGGAAGTTCACTCTACCCTTAAATTCCTCATAGGGAAAGTCCCTCTGCCCTGGAACTGCTCCCTATATCTGATTGACTGGTTCCTTCCAGAGTCTCCATTTTAAGGAGCCTGCCCAAAGAAATCATATGTTTATTCCTCTCCAGGCTACACTCCCATCTTTCCCAGACTTTCTCTACAATGCCTTCTCTCTGTTTTAGCTCCCTCTTATGTGTTGCCCTCCCAGATTAGAAAGGAATCTCCTTGAAGACAAGGACTGCTTTTCTTTCTGCTCATATTTCTATTCCCAACATTTAGCATAATGCCTACTGAACAGTGTAATAAATGCTAATTGACTTGGAAAGATACAGGGATGGCAAGTAAAATCATAGGGGAATAGATTGGCAGACCTAACTACACTCATACGTTTGTTCTTTTGACTATCTGCATCTTTTTTTTTTAGATTTTTGCAAGCAAATCGGGTTAAGTGGCTTGCCCAAGGCCACACAGCTAGGTAATTTTAAGTGTCTGAGGCTGGATTTGAACTCAGGTACTCCTGACTCCAGGGCTGGTGCTCTATGTACTGTGCCACCTAGCTTGCCCTGTCTGTGTCTTTCAATGGAGATAGTACATTCAATTTCTATTCCCAATGCTTTCTTAAAATCTTCAATACAATCTCTACTTATAAGTTATTTTATCAGTGCCCCACCCTAAATTATTCTATTCTTTAGCAGAAAAACTCCTTCATCCAACCATTATCTTCATCTCCCATCCCCCAAACCAGAACTTTAATCCAGTTGGCTACCATCGGTGAGCTTTCATCTAATTTTGGCCAGAAGCAAGCTTTCACATCACTTCCCAGTCATCTCTACACTGATCCACTTCCCCTCCCCCAAATTTTCCAACTCTCTTTTATGTATAGTTTGTCACCTTAGAATATAAGTTCCTTGGGGCAGCTAGATGGTGCAGTGGATAGAGCACTGGCCCTGGAGTCAGGAGGACCTGAGTTCAAATGTAGCCTCAGACATTTAATAATTTTCTAGCTATGTGACCTTGGACAAGTCACTTTAACCCCATTGTCTTGCAAAAAAAAAAAAAGAATACAAGGTCCTTAAGAGCATCTCTCTTGCTAACTTGTATTACCAGTGCTTAGCCTGGCACATATAAATTCTCTCTCTCTCTCTCCTCCTCTCCTCTCTTCTCCTCTCTTTGTTTCTCTGTCTTCTGTTTGCATTTCCTCTTTCCCTCTGTCTCTGTATCTCTCCCTGTGTTTTTCTCTGTTTCTTTATTTCTCCCCATCTCTGTCTGTCTGCCTCTTTCTTCCTCTCTTCTCTATCCTTGATTCCCTTTTTCCATATCTCTCCCTTCCTCTTTTCTCTCTCCCTCTTTCTCTCTCGGTTTCTTTCTCTTTCTTTCTGTCCCCATCTCTTTGTCTGTCTGTCTCTTTCTCCTTCTCTTCTCTCTCCTTTCTCCCCCTTTTTCCTATCTCCTCTCTGTCTCTTTGTCTCTCTGTCTCTGTCTCTCTCTCTCTCTCTCCCCCCTTCTACACACACACACACACACACACACACACACACACACACACATACACGAATGATGTAGAGCAATAACCTGGTGTTTAATAGAGAGCCCAGTGGTCTCAAAGACTTGGGTTGGAATTCTCCCTTGTAATCTTACTGGTGTTGGCATGCCCATGCCCTTTACCAGCTCTCTGCAACTTAGGAGGTGATCTTTGAGAGGGGTAGTGGCTAAAAAATGTACCACTCTATGACCAACCCAATTACAAACCTATTTTAACTCAGAGAAACCAGTCATCAGATCACAAACATTACTGTGCCAATATTCTCAGTCTTTCTGACTTGACAGAGATAAAGTATTTATTAAGGGCTTGCTTTGTGTGAGCATTGTGCGGAAGTACTAGGAATACAAATGCAAACAAATATTCACAAATTGGTCTCCAAACTGAGTTTGAAGTTGACACAGCTCCCCTGGGTCCTTCTTCAAATGTAGGTTCCAATAAGAAATTAATCAATTGGAGGAAACATTAACGGGACCTGCTAGAGTTTGGGTTCCATTAGTAGCATCTCCTCAAAATAATTTTCTCAAATTTCTTCACTTGGTTTAGTGGTCTAGGGAAAAGAACTAATTAGTTTGTGTGAATTTTGACAAGCTTCTGAGCCTCAGTTTCCTCAGCAGTAAAATGGAGTAGTAGAGTCTATTTTTTCTCACTTCACCAAAAAAAAGTTATAGTGAGGATAAAATGAGAAAGATAAGCAGTGTATTTAAGTGCTATTCAAATAGAAGATTAAAAATCTGTTTTATTAGTTTTATTAGTAACATTTTGCTTTAACATAAGGAAACTCCATACTCCTTAAAAATAAATACTTCTGAAAACAGCTCAACAAAATAATCTAATAACAAGATTGAGTATCCTGTGATTTTGTTGGTATAAGAAGATCCTTTTACCACTGCAGCTTTTTACTGTCCTGCAATTCATCATCTAAGAGAATTGCCTAAAACACAAAAGAGTCATGGGATCCACCAAGGATCACACAGCTATTATGAATTACATACAGGACCTGAACCCATGTCTTCCTGATTTCTAGGTCAAGTCTTTATCTACTTTTGAAAAATTGCATGAGAAATGAATAGGGACCTGGTTTGGAGTGAGGAAGACCTGAAGTCACAGATACTATCTATGTGATCCTAAGAAAGTTATTTAATCTCTCTCAGCCTCAGTTTCCTCATCTGTAAAATGAGAAGGTCTGGACTTGATATTCTCCAAGAGTTCTGTCAGCTCAAATCCTAAGAGCCTACTCCCCCATACTTCTTGCCACTTTTGTAGTTTACCTTTTGTAAACAGAAAGGAAGGACGTGTGCTTTAACTTTGAAAGTATGCTACCCACATTGTCCTTTGTCTTTTACCTGAGATTAGTTGTAAGCATTATTATAAATGCTGTTTCCTCATTTCTGTTACCACTGGCACACAAGCCTATTCCTCCCATCCACTCCCCACCAATGTTTCTTTTTATAATCTCACAATCTCCATATTAACATCTTTTCTCATTAAACCCTTCATTTAAAAATTCTCCCCTTCACCTTATGCTCCTGCATCTATATTTCTTCTCCTTGTCTTTATAACTTTTTTTCTTAGGGTTTTTTTTTGCAAGTCAAACAGGGTTAAGTGGCTTGCCCAAGGTCACACAGCTAGGTAATTATTAAGTGTCTGAGACCAGATTTGAACCCAGGTACTCCTGACTCCAGGGCCAGTGCTTTATCCACTCTACCACCTAGCCGCCCCTCTTGTCTTTATAACTTTAAGGAATCTGTTTTCTCACTGTGAGAACACTCCGTCCACCAGTGCAAATTGCTACCAATCTATGCCTTCTCATCTTGGACCACATCCTTCCAAAAACCCACCACAAGGGATTTCTCCAAAGCAATGGAGGCTTTTTCTTAAATTCTTTAATATTTCACAGTTATGAATACAAAGCAGAGGGTATCTCTTAGCTCTCACTCTTATTCCAGCATGACCCCTTTTATATGTACTTGCTAAAGTCTACTAGATCACTTATTTTCCTCCAAGTGGTTGACACTCAGCAATGTTTCTTTCCTTTCTCCTTTGGTTCATTATCCTTTTAAACTCTCCTGAGATCATGGCCTTCAGTTATTTCCAGAGGATGGGGGTTTTAGCCTATGACTATCCATAGTTTCAACAATTTAATATCAATCTACTCCCTCATTTCTCATAGATTCCAGATCCAAACAACACATGCTCAATAACCTAAGGTTCTTTCCCCTCTATCTCTTATAATAGCTTCAACTCAAAGCTTCCATTCTCAGGCCATTCTCCATCAATTGAGGAGGTAATGTGGTACAGTAGAAAGAGCACTGAATTTGGAGTTAGAGGTCCTAAGTCTGGTTTTGATCCTTGTTGCCTGGGTGATTTGGGGCAAATCACCCCTCATCTTTTTTCTGCTGTAAAAAGAGAGATTTGTCTAGTTGACCTTTGAAGTCCCTATTGGTTATAAATGTTTGTTCCTAAGATCTCACAATTGTAGATGGTCTAACCATCATTAAGGCAAGTATTTGAATGCCCGGGACCTTCTCAACTCAACCAATCCTCTTCTGTATATGACTCTTTGATTGTCGAACATGCACTAACATAACTTGGCTGAACATCACCATAATATATATTTAGCCTCATTAGAGATGCCTCCTGGACTTATACCCAGTCTAACAGAGTAGGGAGATAAAGTAATGCCTCCTGGAGTAGGTTATTCTGCATCCAAGGATGAAAATACTCTATAATGATCTTGGAAGCAATACAGATAGGAGTTTTTGGCTGTTGATAATGGTGATATTAAAGCACCAAAAGAAACAACTTATTGCTTTGTTTTCCCATGACTTAGACTTTTCTATTGTTTAGAACAGGTCCCCCAGTACAAAATGCAAAAGGCAACAGAACAAGCTCACAGAGCATTAGCATCAGAAGGGAACTTAGAGATGGTCTGGTGTTTCCCTTCATTAAACAGATGAGAAAGGTGGGCCCCAGTCGTAAGGGTGTTACTCAGGTCACATGGGTAGATAGGGGTAAAGAACCCATATTTCTATACTCCAAGTTCAGGGATGATATTACTATACCTTGCTTTGCTATTTCAAGGCTCTAGGATTTCTTTTCCTTCACTAGCATGAGCCATTGACCCCAACCCCCTTATTTTACAAATGAAGATATAGAGGTGTAAGTAGCTTTGCTCATGGCCATATAGTAATTAAGTGACTAAAGCAAGATTCAAACTTAGTTCATCTTACAATATACACTGAGCGACCTATGCTTCAAAGTCTTCCTTGAGTTTGATGATAGCTAGTCATTGAGAATATCTGTGGTGTGAAAAATCATTGCCCTGCAGTTTGATGGAACCTCTATGAACTAAGCTTGGCTGGTCCTCAGAAAACAGAAAACCTATTGCTGATACTGACACTTCTTCAGTTGGCTAGGACCAGCCAGGGTTTATGCTCCACTGGCAGACTTCAAGAGTCTAGCATGGTCATCTCAATTCCATAAAGGGGCATCAGAAAAGGAATTGAGAGGAGTGGGGGGGGTAGAGGGGGGTTATATGGATCTACAATTTAATTGTGGGAAAGGAAGGAGGGGTAGAGAGCCCCTGATGTAGAAATTCTCTCCTGTGACTCCTATGTTTTTAGTATAATCTTAAATAGCCACCTGGGCCTTGCCCATAATCACATAGCTCATATGTGTCAGAGAGAGGATTTGAGCCAAGGTCTTCTTGACTTCAAGGCAGGCCTATGGGCACCATGCCATGCTTTATCTCATTGTCAATTGTTTCTGAATGCCTCCTTTTGTGCTTGGCCATCTTTTCCATTAGACTGTAAGTTCCTTGAGAACAGGTACTGTTCCTTCTCCTTCCTCTTTAACTCCCCCTGAGATCCAGAGAATTGCTTGAGGATCATTAACCACTGGGGACTCACTGACCCTTTCCTTATCTTTTTCTCTCCCACCCCATCTAAGTTGCATCTCTGCATTCAAACCATCAAGTATGTAAACTTTCTTATAGCTGTTAAGATCTTTGGAAACACAAGAAGTCATTTTTCTTTTTCATAGACTTTAGAACTGGAAAGGACATCAGAAGTTATCTATCCCAACCCCCACATTTTTTTCACAAGTGAGAGGAGAGGCATTATAGAAGGGCAGTGACTTGCCTAAGGTCACACGGGTATAAATGTGGAACCACTTAGAGTCCAGATGAGGATGAGGATCAAGCCCTGGGAACTTAAAAATATAAGAAAGTTGTGTCTCCAATGTGAGAAGCTTTCATGTTCCAGTTTGTCTACTGCAAGATTTGCAGGGGAAATTTGGTATGAGATGCTTAATGGAGACCGAATCTAGATTCTTCTTAGAAGGGAGATGAGCTAGATGATCTCTGATGTCCCTTCCAACTTTAAGATTCTGCTCCAAGGAGGAGAATTAGACTTGCATGGAGGCTTCTAATCCTCCATATAGCACTCTTTTCCACCCCATCTCAGTTCTTCTATATTGCTCGGTGTATCAGAAATAAATGGAGGGAAAAGGGGTGAAGTTTGGAAAGGACTTTGAGATTAGCAACTGGTTTTCAACTGTAGGGCATTGTCTTGACATGGCAACATCAATTGTTATAATGATTACATGAAATAATATTGATATAAATTACACATAGTAGGCCTTATGTAAATGTTGCCAATTACTATTAGCTCTTAAGTAAATTGCTCAGTAAAAAAACAGTAAGCTTCCGAGGTAGAATTTGAACTCAGATCTTTCTTATTCCAAGTCCTATGCTCTATCCCCTAGGCCACATGTACAGGTGATATACATTATATAGAGAATGAAATGTTGACTTTACTGGTTACCTTTGCCCAGTTGCTTACTTTTCTTTCATATTTTGTCACAAGGGGTGCTTTTGCCAGATAAGGGGAGGATATATTTGGAAATCAAGGTAAAATAAAAACAAAATACAGCAAAACATTTTTAATATTGGTTTAGGACAACTAGGCAGAGCTATGGCTAGAGCATCAGCCCTGGAGTCAGAAGAACTTGAATTCAAATCCAGCCTCAAACACTTGCTACCTGTGTGACCCTGGGCAAGTTTCTTAACTCTGATTTCCTCCTCATAGGATTATGTGGTCACTCTGGGGAATGAGTGAAAGAATGTAATTCCAGAGTTTTCTGGTTTAAAGCAAACAAGAAAAAGCTTCTAGAAACTAAGGGAAAGGGGTGGCTAGGTGGTGTAGTGGATAGAGCACCGGCCCTGGAGTCAGGAGTACCTGGGTTCAAATCCAGTCTCAGACACTTAATAATTACCTAGCTGTGTGGCCTTGGGCAAGCCACTTAACCCCGTTTGCCTTGCAAAACATAAAAAAAATGAAAACTAAGGGGAAGTTGAGTCTGGGGGGAAGATAGGAGCCACTTTCAATCTAGTTGTTAAATCTACCATCTTTTATTATCCCAAACTATCACAGCCTTGCTGTTGATTGTCCTAGGCATTAGAACTTAGAGTCAAGAGAAAGCCAGGAGCTGACATGGTGTGACTGTCATATATTTTTGGACTCAGAAAGATCTGGATTCAAATTCCGCCTCCCAGACACTTAGCAATTATGTGACTGTTATTCAAACTCTTTGGGCTCCAGTTTCTTCATATATAAAAAGAAGTCAAAGAACCTTCCAGCTCTAAATTTATCATCATTTGATTCTAAGCAGTGTTGAAAAAGGAGGAAAAAAACTAATATGTAGCAAAGTTCTATTAAAAGATCTGTGAAATGAGAAGACTTTTGTTCCATTGCAACAAAGAAGGAAGTCCTCTCATCTATCACTGAGATAAATCCCCTTCATTGAGGATCATCAAGCAAAACCCAGATGACCACTTGTGACGGATGTTATGGTGGGACTCTTTATTTCAGAGTTAGCAGGCCTCTAAGGTCCCTTTCAACTCTGTGTTTCTAGGAAATAATTGAGCCCACCAAGTACCCACATCATTTACACAATAAGAAAGGACAAAAGAACTTTGCAACTTCAGAAGTATATTGGACAAACTACAGAGACACATACAGATAGATACCTGCAACAGAAATCTACAGGCCCAGGCAGCATTCAATGTGGCTCTGCAAATATATGAGTTAAAATATTCTTGAAGTCACTGGCAAGACAGGGCCTGTATTTGCTGAATCTCAAGAGTCATAGAGGAAGTGGTTTCTGAGCCACTGGAAGGTGGAAGGACAGAATTTGGCAGAAAAGGAGGAAAGTATTTCATGTGCGGGAAAGACCAAATGCAAAGGATCCAAGGTGGGAGTGAGGAATTTGTGTGAGGACAAGAAAATTGGCTTAATCCAAGAAAAAAGTGAAGATATAAAGGAATGTTTCCTTCTTTGTTTCCCCAAAGCCTAACAAAATGTCTGGTATATCATAGGTTCATAATAAAAAAGAATAGAAATGGATTAGATTGATTAGATTGAATTGGATAAGTTCTCCATCTATGTTCTTCCATGGAGGTGTCAGTTTGCTCCTACTGCCCAACTGAACCACCAAGAAATGATATAGAAGCAATGGAAAGGTACCTGGCCCTACCTATCCACTACAAGTTATGGAGGACTGAAATGCCCTGAAAGTAAATAAAGGTCATCAGTCTTCACTTCTTTATGTCTACTGTTCTGTAGACCCACTTTCACCCAGGTTCCAAATCATACTAACTGCTCTATACAACCCCTACTGTCATTCCCAAGTGGAATTCACTCTTTTGGATCCCAGCCTCTCACATCTGTCTATCCAACAGACTGCTGACATCTCCTCACCAAGACTTCTCATTGTTCATCAACTCTCAAATCTGCCAGTCCATTAGTCCTCCACTGGTTTTATCTCCATATTCATCCTAGACTGAACATAATAAGTTCCTTTAATGAAATACTCATCAAAACCTAAGGTTACAGTCACAGAATTTTAGAAGGAGAAAGATATCTTAGCAGCTATCTACTACATATTATACTTGGAAAAGAATGCCCACTATAACACTATTGAAAATGAATCATTGGGGCGGCTAGGTGGTGTAGTGGATAAAGCACCGGCCTTGGAGTCAGGAGTACCTGAGTTCAAATCCGGTCTCAGACACTTAATAATTACCTAGCTGTGTGGCCTTGGGCAAGCCACTTAACTCCAATTGCCCTGCAAAAACCTAAAAAAAAAAAAAAAAGAATCATCTAACCTTTGCCTAAAGACCTTCTTTTGTGGGGGGGGAACCCTTAGTCTTCTGGAGCAGCTCATTCTAATTATGGATAACTCTTGTCTTTATAAGACAGTTAGGTGGCAGAGTGGATAGATAGGAAGATGTGAGTTCAAATCCAACCTCAGCCACTTACTAGCTATGCGATCCTGGCAAGTCACTGAACACTATTTGCCTCAGTTTTCTCATTTGTCAAATGCACTGGAGAAGGAAGCATAAAAGCACATCAGTATCTCTGCCAAGAAAACCCTAAATAGGCTCATGAAGAGTCAGACATGACTGAAATAACTGAACAATAGCAATAGAAATCAGGAAGTTCCTATTGATATCAAGCCTAAATCTAATGAATCCCTCCTCCACCCCCTTAATTTTCCATCAGGTTTTCCATGCCAACTCCTATCACTCACACTGTCTGCTTTCCTAGTTCTAACTCTAAATGGATATCACTGGGAAAAGTACCCACTGCTCCTGGCACAAACCTTAAATGTCCCTCCTCTTCTAAATCAACCCAAGTCTTTTCCCCATCTCCCCAGCTACCCCTCCTATCTTCCACATGATGTGACACACTATAAATATAGACTATTTAAACTTGGCTCAGCAATGTCTTTCTGAACCTATTATCAATGCTCTAGCAAACCCTCAATCATGACTACACTAACCCTTCTCTACTCTCCTCCAAGTCTTCAATTCCATCCAAGTCTTTCATTCTCCCCAAAGGACCTTGTTTCCTTGAGAAACGCTCCTGAGTTTCCCTGTTCTTTATCTCAGAATACCTCCATTCCTACAATCATCCTTTCTTTCCTATGTCCTATATTAGAGCTCAAAGCCTATCTCCTTTTCCAAGCCCTCCTTGGCCATCGCAGTATAATAAATAATAATCATTACTATTATTATGCAATACTTTAAGATTTACAAAGCACTTTATATATCACATATACAATATCTATAAGATAGATTTCATTTCATTCACACAGCAGCCCTGAGAGGTAGATGATATTATTTTTATTTTACAGATAAAGAAAATGAGACTGGAAGAGGTTAAGTGACTTATCTAGCATCCAGTTAGAACTGGGATTAGACTTGAACTTGGATCTTTCTGACATTGGGGTCAACACTTTATCCACTGCACCACCTTGTTACTTCAGAGAGCTATGTGATCGATCCCTTCTCTAAATCTTTATGGAACATATAATTGTACAATTTATTAGGCAAATTGTAGGTGATGCAGTGAATAGAGTACCAGCCCTGGAGTCAGGAGGACGGGAGTTCAAGTCTAGCTTCAAACATTTGACACTTAATAGCTGTGTGACCTTGGGCAAGTCTCTTAAACCTGATTACCCCACATCCAGGGTCATCTCCAGTCATCCTGATTTATATCTGGTCACTAGACCCAGATGGCACTGGAGGAGAAAGAAACATAGCATCCCTTCACTCAAATCCAATTCACATGCATGTTGTGACATCACCTCCCTGATTTCATGGTATTCTTCAAGAATGGAGGACAAAACAGCAGTGGCAGCAGCATAGTAGCATTTCTTCCATATTGGTTAGAACTGTCATTGAAATCCTTTACCATTATTTAATTGGGTTAATTTTTTCCTCAGCTTCTCAGTTGGTCTATAAGTTCTCTGAACAAAAATCTCTGTGTCTCCCAGCACCAGGTAAAGATTCTTACACATAGTTATGAACTCAAACAAATAGTTTTAAAATTTTTGCTGGATCTGAGAAGGGTAAATATTTGGCCTTGAGGTCAGATAGACCTGTGTTCAAGACCTGCCTTTGACACATATTATGTTATTCTGTAACCTTTAGCAAATCCTTGAACCTCTCAGGACTCTGGGCCACTCCAAAAGATTGGAAGTTACCAACCTAGACAACTATGCCAAGGACTGATCCAGATGTTATCACTAGCCAAGATACCTTCTGTTCATCAAATGAGCAGGGCCCTAAAGATATGAGGCATAGGATGAGTCAGTTTTGGTAGGAGGAAAGGAGGGGGTGGGTGAAAGACCACAGAACCACTGGACTCATGGAATAATTAAGTTAAGAGGCATCATACCAAAATCCACTTTTAATTATCAGTCAGAGTGTGGGGTGGGAAGAAAGAAGAGAAAAGGAATTGGAAAATTGTTACTTAAAGTGGCAGAAATCAAATCACAGTTGGGAACATTAAGATAACACAAAGCAATGGCACCCAGGCACAGTGAAAAGAACAGTGGATTCATAATCTTAGTACCTTTGAGTCCCAGTTTTGCCATTCATTTGCTATCTGTTTCACCTTGGGGAAGTCAACTGTCCTCTGTGAATTGCAGTTACTTCATCTGTAAAATGGAAGTGCTGGACTAGATTCTTTCCTAAGGATTCTCTGAGGTCTAAATCTTCATTTCTATGTTCTTACAGGAAAACTAACAATAGAATAATAGAATTCATTATGCCCTATAAATAAGTTCAGATGTGGCAAAATAGAAATGATGAATAAAAGGAACTCAGAGAAGCACAGGAGGATATTTATAAACTGATACAAAGAGAAATAAGTAGAATCAGAAATACCCTATATACTGTTACAGTCATATAAATGGAAAGAATAATTTTTTTAAAAGGAAACCAAATACTACTAAGTAATTAAAAAAAATCTGGGTCCCTGTCTAATTATGTGACTCTTTTTCTAACTATGTGTCTCTGGGGAAGTCTAATTTGTCTGACACTTAATTTCCTCATCTCTAAAATGAAAATAATAATACCAGCTCCCTTATCAGGAATTATGGGAAAATGCTCTACAAAGTTTTAAGAATGTAAATATGAGCTATCATTTTTCAATAGAGAATAACTAAGGATATGGGTGTTGATGCAGACCTGTAATTAGAGAAGAGCAACCTGCACTTTTGCTGCAGAGTACCAAAATTTCGGTGCAGCTAGTGACCTGGGTTTGGAACCAGGAAACATCTTCAAATGTGCTCTCAGAGAGTTACTCACTGTATGACCCTGGGCAAGTCTCCTAATCACATTTAGCTAAATTTCCTCATCAGTAAAATGAACTGGAGAAGGGCATGGCAAACCACTCCAGTATCTCTGCCAAGAAAACCCTAAATGGGGTCACCAGAGAATCAGGTATGACTGAACAACTAAAATTTAGAGGATAGAGAAAGTAAAAAGCACTAAGCATAAAAAATTAGATAAAACAAGAATCTGCCAAATAATGCACTTCTTCCTCCTTTTAGTGCTCAAGATCCAGGTGAACTACTTTCCTGTTCATGCAACCCTGAATGCTCCCCCAATGTTGGCCTTTACAGCTTCAGCCTTGCAATGTCCCTGGTCTCCTTCCTGCCATGAAGCCTCGTGTCTTGAGACCCAAAATTTCTTTCTGAGGTCTCCCCTGACCTTTTCCCCCAAATGGACTTGTCTAGAAAAGTCGATTTGGGGCATATTTCTGCTACTTTTCCTGGGCACAAGAACTGGAAGTTATCCCCCCTGCTTAGGAGTTTTTCTCTAGGATTTAGGGACCCTCTTTCCAAAGTCTTTAAAGCAAACCCTGCAGTTGAGACCAATATTACCCAATTCAAACCACACTGGGGACCATTACAATTCTTAAATACATTCGTGATCTTAGACTGCCAAAGTCTCAGGGCAGAGACTTCTTCTGACTGATGGACCTTAGCAGAAGAAGGACAATGAGAAGAGGAAGTCAGTTAGAAAAACAGGAATATTCAGTATTTTGAAGTTCAACAATTTGAAAAAAATAAGAACCTTTGGTAGTCAAAGTTTTTCTGCCACAGAGTCATACTAGAAAGTCAAGACCAGTGACCTACGAAGTGTTCCTCCCCCCTCCCTCTGGCAGAGTTATGGCATGACCCCAAGGAGTCTGTGGTTTAATCCCAAGAAGAACGGGATTAATCAACTGGAGGATGAAAATAGAGTCAATATCCCACTTTCACCAAAAAAACCAGTTGTGTAGCCAGTCTTACAATACAATCTTACCCTTACATTATATTTATCAACTTTGCCTCCTCCTGCTACTAGGCAAACTCTCAACCTTCTCATTCTGACACCTTCATCAGGACAGTTATCACATAATCCCTACCTGGGCATTCACAGTCATAGATACACAGGAACCTTTGGGAAGATTCCTCTCCCCTCTGTCCATTAGGGAAAAAATATCCCTAGAGATGTGTCATCAAAAAAATTGGAGACCATTGCTAATGACCAGTTGTGGGGAAATTGAGACACTCAGCTGAGAAACACCTCTCTCTATAATACAGGGTGTCAGCAGCAGAACAAAGATAGGAAGATTAGAGTTCAGAGAAATTCAACTCCCCTCTCCCATCCCCAGTCTCTGTGTCTGGAAATAGTGACAGCCTGGAGTCTCTTTTTCTGTTGTTTACATACATCTGTGTGGGGGAAGTGCTATTGCCGAAGAGAGGGTAAGTGAGTGTTTATGACCTAAGGAGTATCTGGAGTCATGTTTCCATTTGGATATCATTTCCAAGACTGACATGGTTTATTCAGCCTCTCATTTCTCTCCCTGGACCCTCCTTGCCTCCTTAGTTCCCCACCAATGTTCTCGGTTACCACACTTGGGTATAATACGAACACTCTGGTTAAGGTTGAAAAGCTGTTTCCATCCCAAATTCCTAATTTTAGTCATTTGTAACTGTCTCCAAAGTCATCCCAGGGGGATGAAACTTCCCATACTCAGTCACAGCCCTAAGGTAGAGGGTGGGTGGTTTTTTCCTTTAAAAGTTTGAAGAAAATCCATGGAATCATTTTAGAGGCAAGCAAGTGTGAACAAGGGAGCTGTTTTTTACAAATAAAAAAATGCTGCCTTTTTGTGGGTGCTGATCAGCCAGAAATTGCTTTTTTTTTTATGGATTAAACTCCTTGCGTGGCAGGTGGCTGGTCCCCTGTGTCTAATATCCTTGACATGAAGAGAAAATATTGAGCTGGAAGGGAAAGCATAATGGCAGGGGCTCAGGACCTAGGACAGTGCTGTTTCCAGAGAACCTCAGCTCCCTGTGAGTGCTGGTGATGGCTCCATTTTTTAAGGGACCTCTAGAGACTTGATCTCCAGCATAGGTAGAGTAGGCATAATGTCCCATAGAGCACTAATTAAGAAATGCAAGCACATGGAAATAACTTAAGGCGTGGGACTGAGGCACCTTCCAGCCAAGGTTTGAAACTCTTCAAAATGATGAAAAACCCTCAAATATCCCACTGTGGTTCTGACTCTGCCTAGGCAGTATATCCCTTTTCTCTCTTTTTTTTTTTTGCTATTTTATTTCCCTGCTCCTTTTCTCTCCCTCACCCCCTTCCCTTCCTTCCTTTCTCTATGTTTTCCTTCTTTTCTTCCTTCTTTTCTTTCTTTCTTCCTCCTTCCCTTCTTTTTCTTTTATTCTCTATTTCTTTCTTCTTTCTTCATTACCTTACTAACTTCTTTCTTCCCTTCCTGTCTTCCTCCTTCCACTCTTCCTTCCTCTTTTTATCTCTCTCTTCTCCTTCCCTTTCCAAATAATTATTAAGTTATGTTCAAAAATAGATAAAAGAAATGTCCTGCCCTTATGGAGCTTATAATCAAATGCAGGGGCATAAGACATGGACACAACTAACTATACACCAAAATAATACTTTGATGCTTTGATGATACAATGAGCTTGTTATTGTGGATACTTCTCTAAGGAGTCCACACAGATCTCAACTCACTCCTTTCTTCTCATTCTGTGTGACTCATGCCTACCTTCTTTTATAAATCCATCATGATGAGGCCTATATAATCTGCCAGGTTCCTTTTCCTTGATCTTTGGTGTGAAATGAAATAGAATGTGATATCAATGACAAAAATGTACAGAATAGAATTTAAGCTCATCGAGGGCAACATCTAGTTTCATTTTTGTCTTCCTATACCCCAGAGACTAAGAGAGTGCCTAGGATAAAATAAGTATATAATGAATGCTTGTTTAACTGAATCAAATGTAGTCATTTAAGAGTTATGAAAGATTTCCCCACCCCCAATAGGAGGGGCATTGCAAGTATGACTATTGCCTTTTCACAGATATGGGAATGGGAACTCAGGGAGCTGTTGTAGTAATTGAGAAGTGTCTGGAAATGACAAGTCCGGTGTCACACACTTAGTAAATGCCTCAGAGCTTGGATCTGAATTCCAATCTCCTGCTGCCAGGTTCAGTGCTGGGGAGGTGCAGATGAAGAATACCTAAGGATAAAGACTAGAAGGGATGTTCTGAGGAATTCATTCATTTTAATGGAAGAATAAGGAAAATCAAAGGAATCCAAAAATACTAACCAAAGTAGGGAAACATTGACTATAGAATCATTAAGATTGGTTTAAAATGTTAATATTCCTTTAGAATATAAACTTTTTAAAGGTAAGAACTGTCTCTTTACATGTATTTGTACTTCCAGTGCCTGGCCTACCATAAGTTTTTAATAAATACTTGCTGACTTGATTAGCTGATCTGTCATCTGAAAGGAGAGCCAAGAATTTGGTCAGGTAGCCCCTGGAGCACCTCACAAGATAGGCATCCCCTTTATCTGAAAAATAAAATCATTGGATAATATCATTGACAGGGACCTTAGAAATCACAGAGTTCAGCCCTCTCATTTTACACCTAAGGCAGAGGTGAAATGAGTTATTCAAGATTACACAGGTACAAGTAGTTGAGCCAGTATTCAAAACCAGGTCTTCTAAGTGATGTAATAGATAGAGTTTTGGACTTGGAGATCAGGTAGACCTGAGTTCAAATTCCACCTCAGCTTACTAGCTGTTTGTAAGATACTGGGCAAGTCTCTTAACCCCTCAGTTTCCTCATCTATAAAATGGGTATAATAATAGCATTTACCTCTGAGCATTGTTGGGAAGATCAAATTAGATAATGTGTAAAAATCACTTTATAAATTCTAAAATTCTAGATAAATGTTAGTTGTGACTAGTTATTACTATTATCACCCCCTCAGAGGGCTCCCAAGGAAGATCCCCTGAGTGAATCTGGAGAAAGCAATGGCCAGTCTCAGTCGGAGGAGGTCTCTGAACAGGTTCTAGGGCAAATGAGCCATCAATTTGGGCCTAAAGAGTCTCTGAAGAATCTGTCTTTGAGTGGGCTCCCCAAAGGATGTCTTTGTGGAGCACTGGTTTCTTCCAAAATCCTGTTGGGAGGCTAATGGTCCAGGAGGTGGCAGCAGTGGTGATAGAGAGAAAAACACAAATTGGAGAGGGAGCTTGGAAGGGAGATCATGGAAAAGGAGATTGCAAAATCTAAGATATAGCCTTCTCTCTTCAAGGCCCTTGCAAGGAGTTGGGGAGACAAGCTATCATACATGCAACTATTGCAGGACAATTAAGTGCTAAACTGCATGCTGTTGACTCCAAGTAGAATACAGGTTCAGAAAAAAGAAATCAATGTGGCCTGAAGGAGGCAGGGAAGACTACCTTTGGGTGGTGGGAATGAAATGTGGCATTCTGGTTGGCAAAACAGAAGGTGAATGTTATTCCAATATGGGGGAAATAACATGAACAAAAGAATGGAGAGAGGAAAGAGCATGGTAAACCATTGGAGATAAGGATCTGGGAAGTCAGTGGATGTTGGAAAGAGAAAGGAAGAAGGTAAAAGATAAATCATGGATAGCCTTAGAAGCCAAGCAGACATGTTTAGACTTAATGGTTATAGGTAATAGGTAATCACTGAAATCTCTTATGCAGAAGTGACATGAAAAGGGCAATAGTTAAGAAAGAATAGTCTGGCAGTGATGTTCAAGATAGATTTAGGAGGAGGAAAAAAATCTTTCTAGGAAACATCTATAGTAATCTGCTAGCAAAGTGATGAGGACCTGTGGGAGAGAGATGGGTCTGGCATGGAGAGGAAAGGACATCAAATCAGATTTTGAAGCAAAATTTGATGACTTGGATGTAGCTTCAACAGGATATGAATAAGGAAGAAGTTTTCTCTTTGTTAGTTTCTAAAAAGAAAGAATGTTCAACCCATGAAAAGAAACAGGAAAAGCTGTTGAGTTATAGGGGCAGACAATGAGTTCAGAAATGAATTGTCTAGGAAGATACTCAAATGGGAATGTCCTAGAAAAGAGTAGAAATAGGAAACTGGAGTATGGTTGAGAGGATGAGGCTCTGGACTAATCAAAATGAGCATATATTAATCTCTTACTATTTGTCATACCCTGAGCTAATGACTGACTTTTGGGGAATTAAACAATTCAAAGAGAGACAGCCTGAGTGTCCACACAAAGGAATTACATGCCATCTTCGCCAAGCATACTATACACTCCTTAAACAAAGAAAAGCAAGCCCTGTCCACCAGAAGCATACATTCTAATGGAAAGAGACATATACATTGCATCTATAGGAGTGAATGAATTCACCCAGGGAGCAAAAGTAGAGATAGACAGAACTCAAAGCTGAGACTTGAAAAATGCCAAAAGCTGGAAGAGAGAAAAAAGAAAAGCCCCAGAGGAGTAGGCAGAAGGTTGAGGGGTGATCTAAAAGAGAGAAGTGTCATGCAAGCCAAGGGAGAAGAGTTTTACGAGGGAGGAGACAGTCAACAATATACAATAGCTCTGAGAGGTCAAGGAAAAGGAAGACTGAGAAAAGGTCATTCATTGTGTTTAAGAAGGAGACAGACAAATGATAACTTTTAGGAGAGCGATATCAATAGAGTGTTGGTAGAGGAGGGGGGAACATAATCAGATGATAGAGGGAAAAACATGAGAATAAGTGACTAGGAAACTCCCGGCCTCCCCCACCCAGCTCCCACTGAGTTTCATTTCCCCAGGCTTCTGAAGACTTCCTTGCCCAACCAGATCCAATTTTCTACCTTCCTACCTTCTCTTACCAATTTTCCAGTTGCTGAGCTACCCAACAAGAGTTAGCTGTCTCTTAAAGTTGTCTGACTGGGTCACTTCTTTTTCCCAGGGGACAGTGCTGATAGAGTTTCATTCTGGTTGGTTGTTCCTAGAAAGGGAATGGAGGTTTCTGCCTGTACTGTCCTGGTCCAGACTGACCCAAAAGACCTGCTAACCCAAGGAGAAGGCCAAGGTGAAGCTCTGACTGACTGCTGGCAGGCCTCAGGGAACTCAGCTAAACTGATGCCATCTATTTTCAGTTGACATTTCATTGTTCCAGCTTCTTGAGGGCAATGGGTGGGCACTGATCGGCCCACCTCCATCCATTCCCTATTCCCATTTAGCCCACTTGCTTGTGAAAGCCTGCCCAAAACTTGCCCTCCCCTCGATCCCCTGAAGAAATCACCCTTTCCTATTTCTTTGGACCCTAGGGGAATGTGTATAATTCCTCCTTTCCCCTATCCATCAGCCTTCCCTTCCTAGGATCTTACTGACTCCCTCATCTTACCCCCACCCCCCAGGATGTGCAGGGAGAAAGGGTAACTGTTGTGCTTATAGTTTATGTTATGAGAATCCTCTGCAGAAAGCCCAGAATCCTAGCAAAGGAGAAGACAAGACAGGTTATGCCAACCCTATTCTTCCCAGGATGCAGCGGGAGCCTGGGAACCAGGAGGGAGGGAGGAGGCTCAGCTGAGGAGCTCAGGATTTAATTCTATGCATCATTAAGTAGTCCTCTGAAAGTAGTGTCCCCCTATACATCATCCATGCTTAGTAAACAGCACGCTGACATTACATTAGTGGCTGGAAATGAATTTTCTCTTTTATAGGGAAATTGAGAATCCGCCAAGAAGAAAGAAAGAAAGAAGGGAAAAAAAACTCAAAACCAATTATCTAGGCATTTATGAGTTCCACCCTGGTCCCTCTCTCTCTCTCCTCTCTCACTCAGATGCAAAGAAGCATTTAATATTTAATATATTAAGAAAAGAAAGAAACTTTGATAGATTATGTGGAATCTGGTATTAATTCCCTCTACCCCCCTTTCTTACTTCCTCCATTCTCCCCTTCATGCAAACCCGGGCCAGGCTCAAGCTGACATTTAAATGGATTAAGGTGTTCAGATTTCCTTAATACTGTTGACATTTTGGAAATATTTCTGGCCCTTTTTTTCTCCCCTCGAAATAATAATAATAAATAAATATCTGAATGAATCTTCCCCTTCAACCCTAGCAGGCTAGCCAGCTCTAGGTCTCCATTTCTCTTCTCTTCCTTTGGATCTGTTTATATTTTTCATTCTCATTAAAAGGCTTAAGTCTATAGAAAGGTAAATATCTTAATTGCTGCACAAGGAGGAGGAGAGAGGAATTGGGGGGGGGGTGGGCAACTGGTCAGAAACAGGCTTTTGCTGATGTCTGGGTGTCTCCTGAGCATCCAGGTTCCCCTCCGACCCGCTCATGATGGCTGTCTGTCTTTCTCTTCTTGCCTCTTGAGAGGAATTTCTTTCCAATGGCAGTATAATACTTGCATTGGATATCAGTCGTGTACAGACCTGACCCTTGTCCCAGAATGCCTTTCGGCAATGCCAACAGTTCACTGAGACCCCCTCCTCCCCAGACCATTGTTGAAAATGAAGCAAGATGATATAATACAGCAAGATGCGGGGCTCTGAATGGAAGAATATTAATATAAATTGAGAGGCGGCCTGGAGTAGGTTACCAGGATGTAGTCTGTACTTGAAGGTAAAGAACCCAGGTTCTAATCTTGTCCCTGTGCCTTAGGTGAATCATGATGGACAAGTCACTTCACCTCCCTGGGCCTCAGTTCCCTCCTCTGTAAAATGAGAGAGGGCTGGACTAAACCAAGGGTTCTTGACATGATGGGGATTGCCTGAGCCTCTTTGATGATCCAGTGAAAATTTTCTCATCATAGTGTTTTTAAATATAAGAAATAAAATACATGGGATTATAAAGAAAACCAATTCTATTTGTTAAAAAATTTAAAAAACCAAAGTTATTTTTTCTTTGCAGGGATATGAGTTTAGAAACTCATTGTCTAGGAAGATTCTCATTTGAGTATCTTCCTATCCATGAAAACTAACCATGGCTCCCAGCCTAAGAACCATTAAATTAAATGATCTTCATGCTTTTAATCATGGTCCTATGATAGGCTCAAAGTTCTGTGGCAATAGCCTAAGTATGAATCTCAGACTCCCATATGAACAAGAGAAAGAATCCTTCTGCCTCTTATAGGAATATTGGCAACAAGGGCTGAGAGGACAGTATCTAGCAGAGTTTGAAACTATTCAGGGAAAAGGCATAATAGGAAATACTTTAATCTCTAACATGGATCATCCTGATTTTAACAAAAGGAGGGGAGAAAGTGTGTGACCACAAGCTAAGGGTTCCTGAGATGGACCTCCCTCCATGTAGGCATACCAAAAATGTACTCACCAGTCAGGACAAGGCAGGATAGCACTGAATATTCTTCCAACTCTTCAAAACCATTATCAAGACATTTGTGAGTTGTACCCTTCTCTGTTTCCTCTTCTCTTCTCTCCTCTGTCTTTTCTCTTCTCCTCTTCTTTCTCTCAGAAGCAAAGAATCATGGAGCCCTACAGCTGGAAAGTCATCTGGTCAACCCTCCTGAAGCATAAATCCCATTTACAACATTCCAGTCAAATGTCTGACTGGCTTCTAACTACCTCAAGTGATGGGGAACTCATTATCTTCAAGTCAACCTATTCTATTTTTAAGCAACCATAATTAGGAGGAAGTTTATACCTATATGGAGCCAAAAGTAAGCCTTCCAGTAACTTCTAGCCCATTTATTTATTTAAAATACATGATCTTAACTTGAGGTCTGTACATTTTGTTTTATTATGTTTAAAACTTTAAATATAGTTGTTATTCTTTGTAAACCTATCTATTTTATTTTCTGCATTAAACATTCTTCTGAGAAAGGAACCATTACCTTCAGTAGACTGAAGTCAAAGAGGATTGGTCTAGTATTCTGAAAAGGTTAAGAATCCCTGCTCTAGAACTACACAGAACAACTCTATTTTTTCTTGCAATTAAAAGTCATTCAATATTTGAAGACTACTCTCATTTCTCCCCTTATCCTTCTCTTTTCTAAAAGTTGAATATCCTCCACCCTCTTCAACCATGCCTCATCTGTCATGCTTCTGAGACACCTCATCATCTTCATTGTCTTCCACTAGATGGGTCTTTTTTTCCCCAATGACTCACCTAAGATGTGACATTTTAGAAAAAGAAAGAAAGTTTGATGAATTATTAGAACAGTGCTTTCCAGTGGCATCTGCAGAGTTTAATGTGAATGGCTATGCCAACTCGACTTTGGCCACTGCACAAAACATAGCACCTGGAACCATGGAAAAAAATACCCTGGATATTGATACCTAAATAATTTCAGTCTTCTAAGTTATCCAAAAGATGACAGCTTCAAAATTACCTTAATCTCCCAACCTTGAGTGCTGATTGCCTATCAATTTGGGAGTCTTCTTCCCCAGGTATGTGACATTGCCCATGTTGGAATCCAGCTCTTCTTTGACCTGCTCCAGGCAATAGTACCCTTCACATACCACTGTGTACTGTTCCCTAAAGAGGCTGTGTGGTGTAATGGATATTGCAAGGTGACCTCAGAATCAAGATCTGGGTTCAAATCTCAGTTCTGACACAAATCTGTGTAACCCTAGGCGAGTCATTAATTTCTCAGAAATTCTTTAAGACTAAATAATAAGGAAACACTATACTGTGGAAGAAGTTTCCTCATGCAATGAAATCACAGGTATGGTCCCCAAAAATGGGTTATCTTAATGTTTCATGTGCTCTATTTTTCCCTCACTAGACTGTGAATTCAGGGCAGAGGGAAAAGGAACCAGTTCTTAAACTACTCCTACCTTCCCTACAATGGCTAGAATGATTCTGGGTATATAAACAGGTATTCAATAAACAAATCTAATTGAGATGCCACTTACTTCTATATGTCAGAAAAAGGTTATTAGGAAAAGTTAGTAAGGATATGAGCAGTTAGATGGTGCCAGAATGCACAGTTGGACCTGGAGTCAGAAAGACTCATCACCCCGAGTTCCAATCTGAGCTCCAACATTTACCAGCTATGTGACCCTAGATAAGTTACTTCTGTTTGCCTCAGTTTCCTCATACGTAAAAAAGAACTAGAGAAGGAAATGGAAACCACTCAAGTATTTTTGCCCCAAATGGGGTCAAGAAGCATCAGATGGAACTGAAAAACAATTGAACAGCAACAAGAGATTGGCCAGATGATTTCATTGATAGAGGGAACATTCTCATGCAGATTGACACCTTCTATGCAATTCTCCTTGTTTGGGGTCAGACAGCCAATATGCCAGAAGAGGGAAAAGTATACTGTGAAGTTACCCTTCATAAGGTCTCAGAACTCAGGGCTTCTCCTCTCTCATTCTCCCTCTTTTTTCCAAGCACTGGGAAGAATTGGACTTAATCAGAAGATCTAGGTTTGAAATCTGACTCTGACACTTAATGACTTGTGTGACCTTGGTGAATCACTCCATCGCTCTAGGCCTCAGATTCCTCATCCATAAAATGAGGAGGTTGGACTAGGTGATTTGTAAAGTTTCCTCTAGCCCTAAATCTGATGGCCATCCTAAGCTGGATGGGTGATCAGTTTCACTGAGGGAGAATTCCACCATCCCCTGTTGGCAGTCCAGATGGATCTCCAAGCATCAAAACAAACTTTCCTGTCATTTCCACTAGGTTGACCCCAAGGAAGGGGCCAAGGGAGAAAGGAAGTTTGGAGGCTTCCAGGACTCTCCCCTGGTCACATTGTCTCTTGTGTCATGAGAAAATACAAAATTACCCAAGGTTTTAAAAAAAAAAGCTATAAAATTCAATTACATTCAGGAAACATTTATTGAGTACCTACTCTAGGCAAGGTTCTGGGTATACTGACTTCCACTGTAGAAAGGAAACAACATGTATTCCAATAAATATATACACAATGTATAGAATAAATATAATGTAATTTCAGATTGAAGGGGAGTGTATTTGCAACTTGGGGCAGGGGGAATGGATGGATATTAGGCAAGGACTCCCATAGGAGATAACACCTGGGTTGTGCTTTGAACAAACCCAAGGTTTCTAAGAGAAGGAACAGAAAGGTTTGGGGGAGTGGGGGGGGGATTATTCTAGGCGTGGGAGACAGATTGTGCAAAAATCATGCATAGAGACAGGAGATAGAATGGCGCAGAAAGAGAACAGCTAATAGGTGGGTTTGGCTGAAACATAGTAGAGTATGTGAGGGGAGTATGTGATCAATCTGGAAAGAAGGTTTGGAACTAGACTGTGAAGGGCTTTAAATGTCATAAGGAAGAGTTTGTATTTTGCCCTCTAGGAAATAAGGAGTCGCTTAACTTTCTTGAACCCGGAAAGTTCATGGTCAGATGTGGACTTTAGAAATATTAATTTGGCAACCATGCGGAGGATGGATTGGAAAAGGTAGAAACCGGAGGCAGGAAGACCACTTAACAGAATTATTTCAATGAATAATTGAAAAAGTGATTGGAGACTCAGCAAAGGCAGTGAGTCAAGAGAAGGAGATAGATTCAAGAGATGAGGAAGAAATGACAGGATTTGGTGATTAATTGGTTCTGTGGGGTGAGGGAGAAGGAAGGTCAAAGTTTTGAAAGATGATCAAGGCTCCTACTGGGTGCCAGCCTCAAAACTAAACTACAATAAACAATCTCTATTCCTATAGAGATTACATTTCTAGGGATCAGCTGGATGATTCAGTGGATAGAGCACCAGCCCTGGAGTCAGGAGGACCTGAGTTCAAATCTAACCTCAGACACTTAATAATTACTAGCTGTAATAATTGTCACTTAGCCCCATCACCTTGCCAAAAAAGAAAAAGATTAAATTTCTAGACAATGCCAGAAATAGCAGGTTTAGGAAAAGAAGTGAGTTGGGGACCAGGAGAGTTGTGGGCTATGAATTTTGTTTTGAACAGGTTGAACTAAACAGCTGAGTAGCAAGATGATAGGGGTTTACCCTTGGAGTCAGGAAGACCTGAGTGCCTCAGACACTGACTAGCTATGTGACCCTGGGCAGGTCACTTAACCTCAGTTTTCTCCTCTGTAAAATATGGATAATGATAACTGCCTCCTAATGCTGTTGTTGAGGACCAAATGAGCTACTACATGCAAAGTGCTTCGAGAACTTTAAATCATTATTTAATTGCTAGTGATTATAATTATTATTAAATTGCTATTCACGATTACAGTGTTAGCTATTATCATTATTATTATTACTATTACTATTATTAGGGAGTGATCATCAGATAGGAAGTAGTAGCTGCTGGTTAGCAAGTGTACAAGTGATCTCTCTGGGCCTGAATCTTCCAGGCTAAATCAGTCAGAAACATTCATGACTGGTGGAGGAGAAGCAGAGATGTCCTTCCCATGGGATGCACTTTCCCCTGGTGCTCATCTTTCTTCCCCCCTCCTCTACCTTCCCCTCCTCTCTCCTCCCCTCTCCTTCCCTCCCCTCTCTTCCCCTCTCCTCTCCATCCTCCCCTACCCTCCCCTCTCCTCTCCTCCCACATCCTCTTCTCTCTCTCTCTCTCCTCTCCTCTCCTCCCCCATCCTCTCCTCCCCTTCCCTCCCCTCCTCTCTCCTCTCCTCTCCCATCCTCTCCTCTCCTCCCCTCCCCTCCCATCCTCTCCTCTCTCTCCTCCCCTCTGGCCTTGGGTGGCCTGTGGGATCTGCCTTTGACTGGCTTTTGTGTTTTCCATCCTGCTTTGCCTAGCGCCTGCTTGTGTTTCAACACGCCACTATGTTCTGATATGTTCCCTGCTTATCTGCTTGCCTTTGTGAGGGATGGGTCTCATTCTGCCTCTCAAATTCCTCCAGTCTGTCTATGTATTTAAAATGCTTATGTTCCTCTGTTCCCAGTTAATGAAGAGGAACTACCTACAGATGGCTTCTTCTACAGGACTAGGGTGGGTAGAGGCTGCCCGATGCCTCGAATTTTATTTCACTGGGGATATCTGGCCAAAGGCTGCTTAGACCCCAAGCCCTGGCCTCCACTTCCAGCCCCACACTGTGGATGAACACTTCAATCAAACATCCACCAAGCATGGCTTGAGCAGCTGGGGGAGGCTAGGGAGCCGCTCGCAATGGACATCACCCAAGGAAAGAGGTTTTGTTTGCCTCTGTTCACGTTCCAGGCCAAAGCACCTCAGTCCAAAGCTGGAATGAGCTCTCGTGTTCTCTTGTATCTCAATCAATCAAGTAATCAATCAGCTAAGAAGAATGTATTGAGCATCTCCTATGTGTTCAGCATCCCTCCGCCATCAGTGCCACCACCTCTGTTTCTGAGACTTGCCATCACCACGAGCCCCCATCCAAGTTATCCCAAAGAAAGTTGAAGGAATGGGAAGTCAAAAGAGCCTATGATCTGGAATGAAAGGGATAGGGTTCAAATCCCAACTCTGCCATTTTTCTGCTTGTGTGACCTTAGTTCAGTCATTTTACTTCTCTAGGCTTGTTTCCTCATCCACACATTAAGAAGGGTGGATTTGACGGTCTTTAAGGTCCCTTCTAGCTCTAATATTTTAATCATTCATAGCCATCTCCTCATACTTATTTGACTGTAGGGGAAGTTTGCATCTTTCTCTTTAGAATTATAGATGGCCAGGGGAAGTTAGGGTGGTGAAGTGGATAGAGCACTGGTCTTGGAGTCAGGAGGACAGGAGATCGAATCCAACCTCAGAAACTTGATTCTTACTAGCTGTGTGACCTTGAGCAAGTCTCTTAACCCTGATTGCCCCACATCCAGGGCCAGCTCCAATCATCCTGATTCATATCTGGTCACTGGACCCAGATGACTCAGGAGGAGAAAGAGAGGTTGGTGATTTAGTATCCCTCATTCAAATCCAATTCACAGACTTGTCATGGCATCACCTCCCTGATGTTGTGGTCATCTTTTAAAAAATGCAGGACAAACAGATGGCCATGATTTTGTCCCATCCCTGTTAAGGAACACTGAAGCTTACCATATAAACTCCAGATTCCACATATATGTAACCATCCAAGGTCTTTGGGTTTAAAAATAATCTCTTACCCATATTTAAGCAATGTATTGCCAACCAGAACCACATACCACCCCAATATACATAAGTGAGAAGAGAGGAGAAACTGAAAACGATTGAAAGGGAAATGAAAAGGAAGAGTTTGGTGTTCAAAACTCTAGTTCACTATGGACAGACAAGTTATTTTCTTTCTCTAGGTCTCCATTTCCTTATTTGTTAAATGTAGCAGTAAGTATGGATCATCACTAAGCTCCACATCTAATAATCCCCTCAAAATGGACATGACAGAGAATGAGAAAATGATAGAAATTAGAATACTAGCCAGCCAAACAGACATTTCCCCAGCAGATCTCTGCCACCCCGTTTGACTAAAGAGCTGAAAAAGCTCCTCATCCTTGGAACTACCCAAAAAAAATAATATGTGTTAACTAAGAGCTGAAAGGCACTTGTCAGGTCATCTCATTTTCAGTTTACAGATGAAGAAATGGAAGAGTGAAGTAACTTCCCCAAAGTCACACAGATCCAAGACTTAATCCAGGTCCTCAGATCACAGGACCTTTTCCACTACACCAAAAGTCCTTCCTACACTATAGGAAAGGGTCAAAAATATGAACCCATTGATTTTTTTCTCCATTAAGGTCACTATTGATGGATATGCATTCAATTACCTTAATTCATAGTAGAGTTGCAAACCAAAGAAACATTTCTTCAGCACAACCTTGAAATACAAAAAGAATGAGTCAGGAAACTAAGACGACATCATCATCATCATTTGTTTAAAGTCAAAGAATTCTAGTTCCCAAGCGTCTAACTCTATATCCTAAACTCAGTTGTCAAAAGCACTGGACTGCACCATCCCTCTGTCTAGAAAGACAGAGGACAGCTGGTGAAAGGGAGCTTTCCACAGACAACTGAACTGAGATTGGAAAAGAAGAAGAAAAGCCAGATGCTGAGAGAAGATGCTGGAGAGAGGACAGAGTTTGAAGTTTAAATTCAGCTCTGAAGGTAAAACTTCCATAAATCATTTTCTTAAACAAAATGGATTCCAAGTAGGGAAAGGGGGAAAGGGGGAAGAGGGGACCATGGAAGTTCCTTTCATATATATAATCTCCATAACTCACCAAACCAAAACAAAAGTATTATTTCAAAAAAAAAAAAAGAAAGAGTGCTTCTTATCAGTACCATTTCCTATAGGTATCAAATGATCAACAAATATTTATTAAATATCCTGTTCCCAACACTGACCCAAGCACCAAAACAAAAATGAAACTATCAATCCCTACCTAAAGGAACTTCTACTCTATTGAAATCCAAAAGTAGACTCTCTCATCTTAAATTACCTTATATATTATAAATAACCAGGATCCACTTCTCTTTAAAAAAAAAAAAGCTAAGTTCCTTTTTTTATTATTGTTTTGTATCCCCAGCACCAAGCAGAGTGCCTCATCCATAGAGAATCAGAACTAGACTTGTGCTTTCATTTTTGGAGGGATCCCTTCTACCAATGCAGGTTACCATGTTCTCTGAAACTTATAGTCTTAGAGCATTACCTAGAGCATTGAGAGGTTAAGTGACTTGCCCAGGGGTATACTGTCAGTAATTATCAGAGGTGTGATTTGAACTCAGATCTCTTGGTTCTGAAACCTACTCTGTCCCCTAGACCAGGCTGCCTTTCACCTTATAAATGATAAGTACCTTCCTCCCTCCCTTCTCAAATAACTTTGTATTTATTTATCTATGTTCAGGAAAAAGGAAAACTTCTTGAAGGCAGGGAATTTTTTTGAACCAAGCTCAATGCTTTGTACCAGGTAAATATTTAATAAACACTAGTAAATTTAGATGCTAGCAGCTCATTTGCTTACTACGAAATAAAAATGTGGAAGATTTCTGGCATTAAGTCAATGACCAAGACAGAGTCCTATCTAGACAAAACTGTGATTAGATCAATGGGAAAGAAAGGAGATATTATCAAGTAGTTCTATTATAGGTATAATCTCCCTGGAAAGGGCAGCTCTTTCCAAGAGTACTGGATGCTCTCTCCTCTTCCTCAGGATGAAAAGGAAGGCAGTTCAAGAGAAGGGGACTATGGCAATAGAATCTTGGGAATGATTTACATTCAGGACCATTGAAAGACCTAGAGGGGAAACGCAGGAAAGGAGTGCCCACTTCTACCCACTAATTCCCTCCAGTTGCCAGAATCTTGGGCAATGTACCATCGGACCTAATCAGGGTTCTAAGAACAATGGTGGGCAACTCGTTGAGCATACCAAACGTGTCTGAGATTAGGTTAATCCAACCTGAGAATAAGTTAACTTCATGGACAATGAACTCCTACAAGTAATTAAAGGAAATTTGAGATAGTTGAGAAATGCATCCTGAACAACATGGAGGATAACCAGTGACTTCTCATCCATCCATCATCCCAAAATTCAAACCTATTGAGTATTTCCATCTATCAGCCTACTCTGGTTATCTCTCTATACTTAGAGACATATAGTAGCCCCTAGAATTTCTGGAAGTATAGAATACAGATTCTACATTTGAAGAATTCAGAATTCCCAGTTTGTGGTTAGACATTTGTGTTCCAGGCAGAACATGAGGGCCTACAAAGGGTTCTGGTTTAAACTAAGAAGCTCCCAAATCTAGGTTGAGGGATCTAGGTCAGAAATCACATCATCCAAAATGTCTTTTTATCCAATCTGCTCAATTTGACCGCTGAGAATTAGAGAAATTAGGTGACTTGTTCAAGGTTCCACGGGTAAGTAGACAGAGCCAGCCAAGATTTAGAATGCAAATCCGGGGAAGAAATGAAAAGGTGGTATATCTATCTTCTACTGCATCCTTTCTTTTATAAAGAAAATGTGACCGGGGCAGCTAGGTGGTGCAGTGGATAGAGCACAGGCCCTGGAGTCAGGAGTACCTGAGTTCAAATCCAGTCTCAGACACTTAATAATGACCTAGCTGTGTGGCCTTGGGCAAGCCACTTACCCCATTTGCCTTGCAAAAACCTAAAAAAAAAAAAAAACAAAGAATCTCAGCAGGAATATATTGATGTTTAAAAGATAGACTTTGGTGGCAGTGAATAAATAGCTTTATCTCCCTTCTGTAATTATCTGGCATTTACTATCTATGGATGTGTTGTATTCCTCAATAAACTCTGAGGATAGGCACTGTCTTATTGTTATCTTTGTGCCTAAAACTTACATCTGATAGATGCTTAATGAACTTGTTGAATTGAAGAGAAATACAATTGTTCAGACAGATGAAATTCAACTGAATGAATGAATGAATGAATGAATGAATGAAAAGTACCTAGAAGACCTTATTATATATCAGGCAATATCTTCCAATCAGTGTGAGTTCATCTGCATTGTCTATCCAAGACATACAATGAGCTTCCTGTCCAACGTGAGTTCATCATCTGAACAATATTTGTTTTCAGTCTGGATAACCAAACCAACTTCTTTCAAGTAATTATGGTTTGGAGTGACAGCATGTGAAAATCACAAGGAAAAGACTGTGGGGCAAAAAAAAAATTGTAATAAACCAAGTTGAACAAATATAAAAGTATTAGTATCACTCATCCTTTGATTCAATGACTTTCCATTTAGTTGAGGACATTGTTGTAGCATTCCAGAGTTCACTGGAGTTAGCCCTGTGCCATTTGTAAACTGGAATATTTGGACAACCCCTCCAAGGCCAGGGAATCATTCTTTTTTTGTTTTTTTGTTTTGTTTTTTTTTTAGGTTTTTGCAAGGCAAATGGGGTTAAGCGGCTTGCCCAAGGCCACACAGCTAGGTTATTATTAAGTGTCTGAGGTCAGATTTGAACCCAAGTACTCCTGACTCCAGGGCCTGTGCTCTATCCACTGCACCACCTAGCCACCACCCCCCCCCCCGGAATCTTTCTTATATGTAAGCTCTCCAAAGGACATACTCCATGATCCCAACAATGACCTTAGGTGAACATATACCTTCTCAACTTCTGCAGCCCTTGAAGTTGACAGTCAGCAACTGGTTGAACAAAGCTATCTCTGCTTTTACATTTCTGTAGGAGACACTCTGTTGGAGGACTGTTTTATGGATTATACCACCAAGATAAATACTTTTTTAAAAAAATCAATTAATAATAACCAGTAGGGGTTTATTTTTTTCCTATCTCTCAATTAATCATGTGACTTAGAAGATAAAAATTGCTGCAAGAAATCACTTGGGAAAATCTGTCAGTTGCCTTCTGATGTCTTTCATCAAGAATGTGTGACAAAAATACATAAACCATTCTCAGATATATTATTTCAAAGGGGGAAAAGTGGGCTAGCAAGTGGTTGCTAATGCGAGTGAATAATTAAAAGACCCAAGAACAGATAATAAAGCATGACTCAGCCCTGAACAGATCACCCAACTTCTCTTAACCAAATTTTCCTCATCTATAAAATGAAGCTGTTGGACTCAATGGTCCCCTCCAGTTTTCAGTCCATGATGCTTAGAACAGAGAGGCATGGGGTAACACAGAGGTTGAAACTTCTACACACTGTGAGCTCTGATCCTAGCACTGGGCCTATCTGTGTGATGAGGGAGGATTCCACAAAGATCAGGAGAATTGGACCAGAAACTGCAGCATTCAAAAGACCTAAACTAGATGGTGCAGTACATAGTAGTCTGGGCTTAGAAGCAAAAAAGTCTCATCTTCCCGAGTTCAAATCTGACTTTCTATGTGTGTTCTTTGGGCTAGTCACTTGACCCTTTTTGCCTCAGTTTTCTTATCTCTAAAACGAGTCAGGGAAGAAAATGGCAAATTATCCCAGTATCTTTCCCAAGAAAATAAGATATGAGATCAACAGCAACAGCAACAAAAAACCCAAAGATATGAATAATATGTATTTTCCCTTAAGTTGAAACAGTGTAGAGGAAAGGATCCTATTACAGGCATGGGGGATGGTGTGGCAAAAGAGATACAGAGTCCATAGGATGTGTCATCCTTTGGAAAGCCTTTGCAGAGCCACTTTGTTATTAGTGTTGGCTATCTTCCTTAAATTACCATGTACAGTGATAATTTACATATTACACCCTCTTCCTTTCCCATAGACTACGAGCTCCCTTAGGGCAGGGACTGTTTGTTTATTTTGTCTACGAATTCTTAGCTCCTGGCACAGTAGGCATTTAATAAATGTTTGCTTGAGTGTAAAAAAATAAATAAATAAAGTACCATTACTGATCATTTTTAATCTTTTGTAATCTTCCCTTCTTTGAGATATCTTGAAAAATCACCCACTGACTACCCTAAAAATTTCGTCACCTTCAGTATGGATTTCTTTTGGATATATTTTGAGAGCCAATACTGTACCATGGATTTGAAGTTGAGAGGAGCCAATGGTCACCCAACCATTGGAGCCCAGGGGGGGAAAAAACTCTCAGCCTCAATTTCCTCAATTGTAAAAAAAAAAGAATAATTATGCTTGTACCAGATACCATAAAGGCATGGTATAGAAAAAATGTTTTGTTAGCCTTCAAGTATTACAAATTTATATTTTATTTTTCACCACTCTAACACTATGACTGTAGAAGCAGGAGAAGACTGAACAGTACAGGGTCATTTTGAAGTTGTATCTATATTAGAATTTTATCCCAAATGTGAATTAATTGTTATTGTTTGTTGGCATCTCTATCATTATCATCTGGCATTTTCTACAACTTCCATCCTTTACATCTCAAAATATATCTATATCAATCTTTTTTTCTTTCTTCCTGTATCAGAGGAAAAGGTTAACCTCATTTCCAAGGCTATCATTCTACCCTTAACTCAGTATCCAGAGCCCTTGCTTCCTCAATTATCCCTGCCTAGATCTTCAGATTTTCTTTTTTTACTGACTGCTTCCATTGGTCTTACAAATGTGAGGTAGTCTCTCTTAGCTTACAATAAATCTTGACCTGGCCCTACTCCTTCATCTGGCCATTATCTATTATTGGCTAAAGTCCACTAAAGTGTTGGGCCCCAAAGACACTAACCTCCTTAACCCCTTTAATCTGACTTCTCCTTCCCCTCAAAAGTGAATTCCAACATCTTTCTCTTTATTCTCATTTTTCCTTGGTCCCTTTGCACTATTTCCATTTTTGACCAATGTTTAACAGTACTTTTTCTTCCTTGGGTTACTCAACAGATAATTTCCTTCTTTGTTGAAAACATTTTCTTCCTCGGCTTCCATAACACTATAAGCCCTACTTTTCTTCCAGTCCTCTATGAATATTTGATTCCATTTTCTGGTTCTACTTCTACTCCTACTGCAAAAATGTGGACATATCTCAAATTTCAGTGCTCTATCCTCTGTTCATCCCATCATGGAAAACAGTAGAGTCATTGTACTCTTGGTTAGACTACACACAGAGAATTGGGTATCACTCTCAGCTCCAAGCTTTATGGCATAGAACTGACAAATTTCAAATTTGTAGGAGAGTGACCGATGGCAAAAGGTCTGAAAATATATCTTAAGAAAAGTACTTGATGGAACTGAGGATATTTCACCTGTGGAAAAGGAGAAACAGGGGAGACACGATTGTTGTCTAGAAATATTTGAAGGGCTGTCATATGGACAGAAAATAGGCTTTTTATGGGTTGTTCCAGAGTCAAAAACAAGGTGCAAGTCATAGGGAGACCATTCCATAGGAGGGGAAGCTTTCTAACAATTAGACCTGTCCACAAATGGACTCGACTGCCTTGAGAGTTAGTGACTCCCTCTCAATTGAAGTGTTCAAGCAGAAAGTAGTTGATCACCTGTCACAAAAGCTATAGAGGGAATTCTTGAATTGGACGAGGGTAGAGACTCTGACTGCTAAGGTCCCTTGCAATTTGCAAGATTCTTTGACACATAAATTCTTCACCCATCTACACACACACACACACACACACACACACACACACACACACATACATACCAGCCACATCATCTCTCAGGTTCGTTGTTGGAATTAACTGATATATAAATCTTATATATATGAATGATGCATCCATTGTAGCACAGGGGAAGAAAACCTCTCAGCTGTAATTTCCTCAATTGTAAAATAAGAATAATAATGCTGGCACCAGATACCTTAAAGGCCTAGTATGGGGAAAATGTTTTTAAAACCCTTTGTATATAAATCTTAAATTGATCTCTAGGTATAAAGCATATTACAGCTGTTGCTATGATTACTATTAATTTAATCACCAGGTGCTAGCTTCTAACATGTCTCATCTTCCTCCCTTTTTCCATTCATACTATCACCATCTTGATTCACACCTTTTCTGCTCCTATCTAGACGGCTGTAATAATCTTCTGATTAATTTGCTCAGCTCCAGCCTCTTAATCCTCCAATACCTACCTACCCAATTCTGTTTTACATGTGTTTCTACATAGTGCTGTTTGATATGATTCTCTCTCTCAACACAATGGAAATAACACTAGTCCTAAAGTCAGAAGATCTGAATTCACTTCCCAGATCTGCTTCTTATAAGCTGTGTGAAAGGGGGCAATTACTTATCCTCTTCTAAACCTCAGTGTCTTCAACTGTAAAATAGCGTTCATGACACTTATGTAATGTAATCAATTGGGAGTTTTTAGCAAAGTGATTTGTAAAATTTTCACTTTATAGGAATAGTGGCTACTTTTATTCATTTGAGCTGACCCAGACCATAGTGGGGTACTCAAAGAATACCTGTTGGTTTATTGGTTATACTTCTTAAACTTCCCATGTATCCTGTTTCTTGGAGCACAGAATTGTGGACAAAGTGAGTATTTAATGAATTCCAGTCATATGAATGAATGAATAAATATAAAGAATCATACAATCCATCATACGTACACTTAGACTGTCATATGCATTTGAACCCAAAGGCATGAACACCCAGAAGCCACATGATGCACCCATTTCCAATCTGACTGTGTGCTCCCCAATAGACATAAAGAGTTGAGTGTCTAAGAAAATAATTCCCTTGTGTCTTGATGCTGTGTAACACATTGTTTGGATTAAAAGGGCAGGAACAAATTGATGGATCTGAAATTTTTTTCTCTTGGCTCAGTGATGACAGGGTAATCCATCAGACAACTTCTTGGGCTCCCTGTGACATTTCAAGCTCAAATGTTACAGCTTTCTTATTTTTTTGCTCTCTTTTCTTTTTTCATTTCCTTTTACCCCCTGGCTCTTTATTGAACAGTCCTCCCAGGAAATGCATCCTGTAGATTTTACCCAGCTGGTACTTGGCACACATAGTAGGCACTCAAAAATATTTATTGATTGATTGTTCTGAACAGTAAGACTGAGTTGGCAGGTTGTGCCTTCTCCCTTCCCTTCTCCTTCTTCCAACACCCTGATGCTTCTGCCAACCTGGGACAGCTCCTGTGAATCACCTACAAAGCAAGTCTGGCATCTTGAGATTTAGAACTGAAAGAAACCCTAAGACTTGTTGCATTCTAATATTCTCATTTTAAAGATGAGGAAACGGAGATCCAGAGAGTTAAAGAAACTTGCCCAAAGTCATATAGGTTATAAACAACACTCAGATTTCAAACCCAGGGTCCCTGATTCCAAATCCATTGTGATTAGGTCAACTCAACCCAAGACACTCTAGGCAGCCTCTCTGGTTGCTTATGTCTCAGACCTTCCAATTTGTGAGTTCCTCCAATAATCCCCATTTGAGGAAACACCCACACCAGTCATATTCCCTTCAAACCTAGCTCAGTCCTTAATTCTCTGAATTACCTGGGTCTCCTCCCTTCCCTCCCGCTTTTCAGTTCCCTTTTATGGGTTGCCTTCCCCCTTCAGAATATAAGCTCCTTGAAGACAAGAACTTTTGTGGATTGTTTATTTTCCTATTTGGGGCTTGTACTTGTATTATCAGCAGTTGGCACTCTGCCTAGAAAATAATAAACACTTCATAAGTGCATTTGTCTATCTTTCTAATTGAGAATGACACTGATGTGGCAAAACTGAGAAACATGGTATCCTTCACAGAAATAGGGAAGTCAGAAGGAATGGATCAGCAGAGAAATATCGAGAAGTAAGTTTGGGACATAACAGAGCTTGAAAAGATGCCAATGGCACTCTTCGTTCTAAATCCAAAAACTGAGTGATCATGAAGGATCGGTACTTGGGAGAAAATAGAGCTGCCTAAATAAATCTGAGTCATATTTTGGAGAAGAGGAGTCATCCTCATAAAAACGGAGTTGATGAAGTCATGAAATGAGTGTTTAGAGGAGTTTATAATTTATTGGGAACTGGAAAGTAGAGAGGGAAGGGAGAAGATACCTGCAGAGATCAAAGTGGAAAAATAGTGCAGAGTATCATGAACTGAATGTGGAGATATGATGGAGATCTGAAGCATGCTCAGAGTTAAGAAGTATGGGCTATATGATGATCCAGCAAAGAAGACGAAGAAAGAGTAGTCAGGTAGGTAGAAGGAGAAAACCAGGAGAAAGCGATGTCACAGAAATCCAGAGAGGAGAGAATATCCAGGAAGAGAGAGTGGAAAATCATAGAATGCCACAGGGGTCAAGAAAGACAAGGATTAGGAAAAGGCCATCAGATTTAGCAATTAAGAGATCACTGGTAACTTTGAAGAGAGAGGTTTCAGTTGAGTGACAAGGTCAGAAGCCAGGCAGCAAATGGATGAGAAGTGACTGAGAGACACTGAGAGCAGACAGCTTTTTCTAAGAGTCTGGCCAAGAAAGGGAGGGGAAATATAGGATGACAGCTTGAGAAGATGGATGATAGTAAAGATTTTTGAAGCATGGGGGAGACAGACATAGTTGAGGAAAACGAAGAAGGAAACAGTAGAAAGTAAAAGATTGAAGGTTAGAGAGAAAGAATTGTGGGATTCATTTTCTAGAGAAGACACAGAGAAATGAGTGAGGTTTGTGTCAGCAGAAGTCAATGATCTTGTTGCTAGTTGGTATGTGTGAAAAAGGTAGAAATATGGAGCAGAGGCAGAAGGGTAGATTATTCCATCTGTTACATGCCCCTGTCTGTATTATCTCTGTATGTGTGATGTGGCCACTTGGGCTCCTGGTATGTGCCTTTGATGCAAGCCCCTTGACTATCAATGGACCCTAAGGAAGTCCTCTCCATGTAGGTTTCCTGATTGGGACATCCATTCTCTATGTATGTGTCCTTGATGCTTATTTCTTAATCATGTACAGTTTCTACAAATTGTCCTTCCCTGACTAGGGACACAGAAAAGTATATCCTGTACATGCACAAGGAAATGAGGAACAGGGTAGCTTTATCTACATGGGTGGCAGTAGAGACATAAAATATAACAGTACTATCCCTTGGTTTTGTGTGTTGGGAACAGGAGAAGTAGTAGTGAAGTTCCAAAGGAGGAAGTGGGGCCAAATGAAGAGTCCAAATGAAAACTGAAGGGCAACATAAGGATTCTAGGTAAGGGGCAGCAGACCCCACAAACAGGGGCTGGGGAAGAGAAATTCTAAGAAATACCAACTATTACTAGCATCTTGATTTATTTGGAAGCAAACTAAACTGAAATTCTGGAGACATGGATTCTAGTCCTGACCCATTCTTATGGGTCTTGAACAAATCCCTACATCTTTCTATTTCTTTTTTCTTGGCTATAAAATGATGGGGCTGAACTACATTGTCTTTAAGGATTCTTCCAGTTCTAACATTCTATGATACACACTATTATAAGCTCCCTGAAGACAGGGATAGCTTCATTTTCATTTTTGTAAATCCATAACCTAAGACTCTGTCTTGTACATAGTTTTTGTTCAGTTGTATCTAACTCTATGTGACCCCAAGGATTTTGTCTATGCAATTCTCTTAGCCAAGTTACTGGAGTGGTTTACCATTTTCTTCTCCACATATCCTCATTTCACAGATGAGAAAACTGAAGCAGATAGTGGTTAAATGATTTACCCAATGTCACACAGTTTGCAAGTATCTGAGACCAGGTTAGATTTGAACACAGGTCTTAAGATCTTTTAGATAAGAAGAGTCCAGTGCTCTTTCCATTGTACCAAAACTAATTGCCTCCAACACATAATACTCATTTAATAAATATTTGTGAGATTGAACTGTAGTTACTAGAGAGATAGACTACCAAGCATACTTATCACTTGCTCCTAGGTTTTATCTGGGAATCAGAATTTGAAAGTTGGAAAACAGCTCAACAACCATCTAATCCAACCCATTCCACAAATTTATCCCCCATTATATCATGTCTGATGACAAGTAGTAATCCATTCTCTGCTGAAAGACCTCCAAGGAGGGGGAACCTGGCAGCTCTTGAACTAACCCATTGTACATCATGACAGCTCTGATTGCTGAGCAATATTTCCTGATGTCAGACCCAAATCTAACTCTTTGCAACATCCACCTGTGGTTCCAGGGTCTGCCCTCTGAGGTCACTATGGCCCTTCAAATATTTGAAGACAGCTTTCACATTCCCTGGAGCATTCTCTTCTCCAGACTAAACATGCTTTTCACTAGTCCACATGTAGCATGAACGCAAGACCCTTCACAATCCTTTTGACCTCTTCTGGATGCTCTTTAGCTCATCAGTGTCCTTCATGGCCTCAGAAACTTACTACCACATTTCCCCATGAATAAGATGCACCTTAATTTTAGGGCCCGAAATTTGAAAAAAAATGCATTACATAAAGTTATTGAACTCAAGTTTTATTCATCATAAAATTCATACAACTCCTCATCACTATCAAAACTCCCATCTATTAGCTCATCCTCATCTGGGTTGGATGAGGAATCCCTGTCTTAGGGGAGGCTCTGCCTGCTATCCTCCCTGTGCTCTGGTTTGTGGTTGACCTCCCCAGGCAAGTCTGGAGCAAGGATGCCTGCTCAGTCCATTTCGTTTCATGAACCTGAAGCACCCACTGTGTCCTCCTTTGAAATCAGTCACTTCTTTTTCATCAGCAGTTCTTCTTGCTGCCTGCTGAACCATCTTTGTGGACACAGGAATTTCACTTGGCCTTTGCTCTTCAATCCATGCCTCCAATTCCCTAAATCAGGCCATTTTGCTGCCTTGCCTCTCATGACCATCATCTGCCAGGGCATTTTCAGTCGGGTTTCTTCTTCCTGTGGCCAGGCTCAGATGGTTTTCTCAGTTCCATTTACTTTTACAAACTGGATCACTTTGAACTTGAATTCAGCACTGGATGAAATTCTCCACTGAGTCATTTCTGGGCAGAATGTGACAAAACAACCTAATATACTGGTAACAAATGCAAAGCAGTGAGCACAAAGACAAGGAAACACAAGTAAAAAAAAAATCTACAACCATTATAAAAGATGCTTCCGGTTTTTAGATCCCAAATTTTTCAAAAATGGGTGCATTTTATAGATGAGGAAATATGGTTACTGTGTGAATGTGGGCAAGTCACTTAATCTCTCTTTGTCTCAGTTTCCTCATATGTAAAATTTGGATCATAACAGAACCTACCTCCCAAGCTTTTGTGAGGACCCCGTGAGATAATATTTGTAACTATTCAGCACCATCAGACTTATAGTAGGTGTTCTGAAAACGTTAGTTGCTTTATTGTTTTTGTTATTTTGCTCTTTCTAGAAATTCCTTAAACTTTCTTTTCCTCATACTTCAATTGTCTACTCCACTTTTATCCCACAATGTACAGTCTGGGTTTCCAGAAATGCTACTATGTTCTAGAACAGGTCAAAAATAGAGTCCCCAACCCCCAAAACTTCACTTCTTTGAGCCTAGTGGTTAGTGTAACTGACCTAGCATGCCTGGGGCACAATGTTCATCCTCTCATTCATTGATTTATTCATTCAACAAGCATTTATTTATTAAGACCCTACTGTAGTCATTTATGGCATTGTGTTGAATGCTTGGGATCCAAAGAAATAATTAAAGAGTCTCTGCCCACAAGGAGCTAACATTCTACTGAAGGGAAATCACATGTACCTGAGAAGTAAATATAAAATTGTAGACTATAAAACACATTATATTTAATTTATAAAAGTTATATAAAGATGTCTAAATATAAAGTGATATGGTGATGAGAAAAGTCCCAACAAACTGGAAACTTCAGGAAAAGACTCATAGGGGAGTTGGGGCTTCATTGGTGCCCTGAAGGAACTTAGGAATCCTCAGAGGGGAAGGGAATGAAGGAATATATTCCAGATATGAAAGTGCAAAGGGATGGAGACGGAAGATGGGATCACTTATGATGGGAACAACTTTCCAAGAGAGTCACAGTGTGATCTGTGTTCCATGGGAAGGAGAGAAAGGGGAGATAGTTTCGTGGGACCTTGTGACCCTTTAGCCAAGGTATTTCTGAACACTTATGATAATGGACTTTGATGTCAAAGCCCATAACAACTGTTCACAACAGGTAAGAGACTTGACATAGAAAAGTCAGTAAATAGGACTTGGGGATCACTGAACTTGTCTGATGGATCAGACAGGCACAAGAGAGTTTGCACACAGATATCCAAGGCAATGACACAGGTCAAGACATCCCTGTCTGCCTTTCCCTGGAAGTCATCTTGCTATCCTTTCTCCTCCTTTTCCCATGGACCCAGGCCTAAACTCTACCCTTCCCCCCCCTTCCAATATTCAGCCAGCCCAGGAAAACTCCCTGCTTTGCTCCTCTTCCCTCCTCTTCCAGGCCCAGGGGGGCACAGGGGTGACCCCAACTGTCCTGTACCCCTTCCCCTGTGAAGTCCAATGGGCATGGCAAAGATCTAGCATCGTCAAGTCTTCTCAGCCAGGGGGGTCCCAAGTGGGGCTGCCCCCCCAAATCACCCCAATCCCACAGGCTATTTGAGCAGCTGCTCCTCTGGCCTTATCTTCACTCTGCCTTCAGAGAAACCTGAGAAAGACTGAGAGGGGGAAGTGATATAGTTTCCCAACACAAATAACCCCCCAGAGTTTTCTCAGCAGTGACCCTTAGTCGGCTCTGTCAGCCTCAGGCTGAGAGAGGAAGGAAATAGGCCTTCTATTGAGTATTTTTCTTCCCCTGTCAAAAAGATCAGAGGAACTCAGACAGAGAAAGAAAAGGAGTAAAAAGCACCTTCTCTCGGGTCTCTCCCAGCATTTGGGGGCCTCTCCTCTCCCCTCCCCTCCTGAACTCTAAGTAAACAAACGCCCCAGTCCAGTAAGGCCCCAGGCCTAACTCCAGCCAGGCCATAAATTAGGAGCCTTCTGCCTTTCACTCTCTTCCCTGTAAAAAGGGCCCTTCTGAGCCCAACATTTGATAGCGGGGGAGAGACAGAGGGGAGGGTGCATGTGATAATTGAATCCCAATTTCCTTCTCCCATACCTCCTCTTATCTTTTTAATTATACAAGGCCTTTAATCTTCCCAAGGACTTGTCTCTGTCATTAAAGTGTGATCTCTATTAGAGATAGAGATCTGGGAGGTGGGTAATGGGAGCCTGGGAGAGGCCCTTGGAAACATCTTGCCTTTTTTTCTAAAAGAACACAGTCTCTGTTAACCAGAGCAAAAAAGAGAAGAGTCCTGAGATGAGCCAAACTGAACTGTCAGTGAAGAGGTTAGCTCAGAAATGAGGCTGTATGGTCATTCTTCATGATGCTACAAGAAGGCAGGGTACTGGGTTCAGATCCTGCCTCTGACACTGACTACTTGTATGACTTTGAACAAATAACTCAGTCACCCTGTGCCTCGGTTCTTTAATCTGTAAAAGAGAGGGGTTAGATCCCATTGTGTCTGAAGTCCCTTCAAGCTCTAAATCTAACATCCTTGTATTCTACATGTGGAAAGAATCTGGAGGAAGTAAACATTAACAAAAATTGCCTCTCTCTGATGATGACTTCTGAGCCATCACTCAGGACTTAGAAAGATACCTAGGTCAACACATCACCCAATACCTATAATTCCTCCAATGATCATAGACTTAAGCCAGATTGAATATTAAAGGCCACCGAGTCTAGTTCCCATTGGTGACTTGTCCAGGGTCATAGAATTGGTAAGTAGCAGAATCAAGATTTGAACCCAGATTCTTCAGTTGCTGCTTTCATTGTCCGCACCATTAACTGTCATCTCTCACACAGAGTACCAGGCTAAGTACTGGGGATGGGGTTCCTGTCTTCTCTGTCCTCAAAAAGGTCCTCCTTTAGTTAGCTGAGCTTGACTTTTTTGCATTACCTTTCATGTGACCCTTTGACCTTACAGCAAAGGCATTGATGAACTTTTATTAGGGCTTTTCACGTCAAAGTCTATAAAAGTTGTGAACAAATTTAAAAAAGAGGAGGAGCTTGAAAACATAGGGTCCTGGAACAAAGGGGCTGCAAAGAGATCCATTTGGAGATAATTATCAAGTGGAAAGATCACTGGGTTCTGAGTCAGGGGACCGGGACTGCAATCTTGGCATTATTTATTGATTTCTGGGACCTTAGGCAAGTCTCTTTGGGTCTCAGTTTCCTCTTCTGTCAAATGAGATAGAGAAGTAGACTGGACAACTTCTAAGTTCCCTTCTAGCTTTATATCAATGATCCTAATATTCTAATTGTATTTATCACATAGACTAGTAGATTGGTGGCAGGGAACACAAGTATGTATTTTTTTTTTAGGTTTTTGCAAGGCAAATGGGGTTAAGCGGCTTGCCCAAGGCCACACAATGAGGTAATTATTAAGTGTCTGAGGCCGGATTTGAACCCAGGTACTCCTGACTCCAAGGCCGGTGCTTTATCCACTACGCCACCTAGCCGCCCCCAAGTATGTATTAAGAATCAGTCCTAGATACAAAAGCAGACAAAACCTTTGAAGAATTTCGATTACATTTTGAGAAAAAAAGATGACTCTAGACAAGAAAATACAAATCACATACAAAACAGATGTCAAGTAAGAATCAAAAAAGACTCCTTGTAGGATATGGTGCTTGAGTTGAGTCTTCAAGAGAATTTGGGGTTCTAAAAAGTGGAGTCCAGAAGGGAGAGAATTCTAGGCATCAGATTATGCAAAGACATAAAGATGAGAGCTGCAAACACCTATGATGTGCAAAGCACCATCAAACATAGCAGCTTCTGGTTGTATTTGGGAGATAGCCACATAAAAAGATTCTATATAGCATAAAAGCTCCAAACTGCTTTAAAACCATTGGAGGCTATTCCGAAGAGAGGACTCCATTTCATTTGCCATGGTGGTCCAAAGGGGCAATGACCCTCTGAGTCTTCCTGAGAAACAAAATGTCCTTCCCTGGCCAAAGCCATGGCATATCTACACTTGGAAGAATACTACTTGATTCTGCTCACTGAACCTCAAGGAAGGCATAATGGACCTGGAGGAGATCCAGAGAAAGGCAATTAAAATGATCAAGGGGATGGAGGGGTTTCTGAATGAGGACAGCCTAAAAAAATAGCATTCCAGCCTGGACAGAGATAGGGAGAGAGGTAATATAATCAAAGGATATAAAATGATGAAGGGCACCGAAAGAGAGAAGGTGGGTTTATTCACCAGGGGGACACTCACTGAAGCTTGAAAGAGAGAGTTTGGGGACAAACAAGAGGAAGTGCTTTATAAAGCCACGGATAGACTTAGGGAGCTTGGTTTTCCCAAGAGATGACACTCAAATACTCTAGAGTTGACTCAGGCTGAAAATTTAGTTTTAAGAGGCCTTTGTTTAAATTCATGGGTGGGGACAGGTAGAGAGTGAGGAAGAGGGGGAAAGCAATGAACTAACACAGGACTTCCAGTGGATGGGGGTTGCAAATTCTGACTCATCTTCTCTAGTTGTTTGATGTTGGGCAAGTCATCCTACCTCTCAGAACCTCAGCTTTCCTATCCATAAAATAGAAATACTTCTACAATTTACTTCATATAACTGCTGTGAGGAATTTCTTTAATGTTGCATATAAATATTTGTGAGCTATTAATAATACAAATAAGGAATGTTTTACTAATGTCACCTAAGGAGATAGAGCAGTCAGTGAGTTAGCAAGAAATCTTCATTAAACAATTTTGTTGTTGTTCAGTCATTTTTCAGATATTCAATTTCATGTAATTCCATTTGGGGTTTTCTTGGCAAAGATATTGGAGTAGGGGGTGGCTAGGTGGCATAGTGGATAAAGCACCAGCCTTGGAGTCAGGAGTACCTGGGTTCAAATCTGGCCTCAGACACTTAATAATTACCTAGCTGTGTGGCCTTGGGCAAGCCACTTAACCCTATTTGCCTTGCAAAAACCTAAAAAAAAAAAAAGATATTGGAGTAGTTTGCCATTTTCTTCTCCTGTCCATTTTATAGATAGAAACTGAGGCAAACAGGGTTAAGTGATGTGCCAAGGGACATAGTTAATAAGCCTCTGGTGCTGGATTTGAACTCAGGAAAATGAGTCTTCCTGGCCCTAGGTCCAGCATTCTATCCATTAAGTCAACTAGCTTTGCCTCCTAGCTCTATTTCATGCTAAGTCATGGGAATACAAAGAAAAACAGAAAAAGTTCCAGTCCTCAAGAGACTCACAGTGTCATGAGCAGGACAACATGCAAAGAACTAGGTGTGGATCAGTGCAACGGTGGCCACCTGTAGTGGCAGGAGAAATTTGTGATCAACATAGAGATGAAGGTTGAGACATGGGATCCTCAAATCTCAGAAGTCATCTTTTGTCTCTGTATTTGACACAGATAAATTTTCATCTGGAGCAAGTGAAAATGTTTTTAATAGGCCTTCAGATTCATCAGAAATCAATGATGTGTCTACCCTAAGAGGAGTGGATTTGTTTCTGGACATTTTGGGAAATAGATGCCAGTCATTAGTCTTTTAAGCAAGAAATGTATCCAAATAGGTGAATTTGGACCTGGAAAGCATTTTGGAGAGGTTTTTCAAGTAGTAGAAGCTGGTAACTATAGCTCTTGGAGAGAATCTAACGTCTATAAAGATTATCAGACAAGGAGCAGCGCATTCACCAAGAGAGTTGGTTATTATGATAAAAATGATTCAGAAGCTTCAGGGTCATCAAAAAGTCATGGAGGATTTGATCTTACTCACAATAGTGAATCTGAATGAAAAGATGAGCCTCAATGCCTCAATGAATTTTTTAATTTAAAAAAAAAAAAAATATATATATATATATATATATATATATATATATATATATATATATATATACAAGGTTTATACATAGTAGATGGAGGGGGATCTAATAGGGGTGGCACTAACAGATGGGGAAAGCAAAAAAGGCCTCCTGCAGAGGTTAAGATTTGAAAGGAAACAATAGAGGAAAATAGATGAGCCTTTATATTGAACGGTGTAGTATTTTTGAAGTTTAAATAAAAGTGATAACAACTGACTTCTACAACAAAGAATTGGGAAAAGAATTTGGAATATTTACTTCTGTCTATCCATGCCTCTTTAACAAAACTGAGTCTTTCTGAGCCAAGATTACCAGATGTACTGAGGCAACAAAAAAAAAATAAAAGAAGAAGAAAAATTGCTCCTGCTTTCTGAACTGCATTTCCCTTACAGATGATGGGTCTTTTCCAGCTCTAAATTTCTTTGATTTCATGAGACCATTTGTACAAGTGACATTGAGTTTCGATTTCCTGCCAAGGAATCTTCAGAGTTGGATCTGAAGGACTGCTCAGATTTCTGCTCTCTGTCTTTGCAAGATGGACAAAACATATATACCTCACCCCTTACTCAAAGGGTTACTATACAATATAATAATAGCCAATGTTCATAAAGAAAAGTTGTAAACATGTACACATGTTATTTCATTTGATCCTCAAAACAACCCTAGGAGGTGGTGCTATAATGGACTTAGCAATAATAGATTAAAGAGCTTGGTCAACTTTAAAGTGCTATATAAATGTCAGTCGCTGTTATTGGCCCTGAATGTGTGATTTCGTCATGGTGGGGAATCATCTGGTGTGGAAACTCTCTCCACTGATGAAGACTAGCCATTCACCTACAACTTATACTCCTAGGGAATTGCCTAGGGCATTCGGAAGTTAATTGACTCAACTGGGTCAGGAATTGAAGGGATGGTCTTCCTAATCCTAAAACCACCATAACATGATACTGATGATGATACTGATGTTGATAATAACAATAATGTTAATATTAATAATTATGTTAATATTAATTATTGTTAATTAATGTTAATATTAATACGTACTAGTGTTGTCCTTCTAATCATAACATTTCAGGTCAACATTTATTTTTTTCTTTTGATTTACTAATTTAATTTTTTCCCCCAATTACATGCGAAAACAAGTTTAACATATTTTCAAATTTGGAACTCCAAATTCTCTCTGCCTTCTTCCCCTCCTCCTTCACATTAAGAAGGCAAGCAATTTGACATAGGTTACATATGTGTAAGCAAGCAAAACACATTTCCCATGTAAGTCATAGTGTGAAAGAAAACACACACACAAAAAAAACACAAGATAAAAGAAAAGAAAAAGTATCTTTAATTTACATTCAGGCTTTCACTGAAGAGGGACAGCACCTTTCATCATAAGTCTTTCATAATTGTCTTGAATCAATGTGTTACTGAGAATAAGTTATTCACAGTAGATCATCATAAAATAATGATCAATAATTATTTATAATACTTATCATTAGCATGCATATAGTTATTGTAGATTTGTAAAGCATTTTACAAATATAACATCATTACACTTATTAAGCCCTTCCCATGTTTACCAAGTGTCTTACCAGTCAAGTGCTTGAAAAATATATACAAGCAGAAATAAAGAAGGTCTCTGCCCTCCGGAGCTCTTATTCTATTGGAGGAAGACATGATTCTCCCCTAATATATGATGGATTTCAGATGGAAACATTCCTGGAACAACTTTTTATTCTATAGAAACTGTATAGTAGTAGGAATATGGCTATTAGATTGTACTGGTGAAGAGAGGGCTAGTTTTTCTTCTGGCCCTAAAGAATAAGGTTTTCCTTTCAGATTCAGACACAGGAAATAACATGGCAAGAAGGTGGCAAAGCCCCTACCTCCCAACACAAACTAATCATAGTCTGAGACCTACTAAATTGTTGACTCATTCATTGCTTGAATAAAAAGATTCTTGTTTAAATTTTTCTTTCTTCTTTTCTTCTCTGGGAAGTTAATCCGAAGCAATAATTCTATTATGTTTAGTTTGAATCCTAGAAAGAAAGAATAAGGCCCTCATAGAATATTGTTTTCTTTAAATCTTTCCTCAATCATGGATTTATCATTCATGTAATGACATACATGGGCTAGGACATTTCACTATATTTATCATTAAAAACTGACTTTAAAAACAGGTTATCAGGAAAGATAAACAATTAATTAAAAAAGAGAAGTTTCAGGACTTTATATTCCCCTAAGGAAAGACTAAAGAAAAGAAGAGAAGGAAGATGAAGAATTACCAGTTCTGAAACAGGATTCCAAATGGTTCCTCCAACATAGTCCTTCCCTGGGTCTTTAATGAATTGTTCAATCTCAAAGAAATAATCCTGACCTTCTACCAGTGACTCCTCATGTGTCCCAGTCTGCCTCTGGCTCTGGAGTAACTATTGGATGCCCCAGTTCACTGTCAATCCTCCCTCATTTCAGAACACTCAATTTTTTTGAGAGAAAAGAGGAAACTCACTCATATGACTTCTTTTAACATGGGAAAAAATAAATCCAAGTCAAAGTGCCCTTTGCCAAGTCAAGATAGTACTACATTCCTCCCCGGGGTCAGAAATGTTGTCACCCCTGCAATATCAGCCACCCTCTGTCTCTAGCATGAGTCTTGGATGGTAATCCTTTTCCTTTCAATTTATGTATTTTTTTTAATTTCAGGACAGAGAAGTGGATTTTTTGTTTTAATTCATTCATTCATTTGTTTGTTAATTTGCTTATTGATCTTTGTGCATTATCTTGGGAGAATTCCCTTAGCACAAGAAGGGCTAGATCTTCTATCAAAGTATCAAAATAGTGTTACACTGCTATTATTCTTGCATAGAATGAGTTCAAATTCAGCCCCAGACCCAAATCCAACAAGTCACTTAACTTTTGTCTGCCTCAATTTCCTCTACCCTAAAAATGGGGGATAATTATAACACCTACCTCACATGATTGTTGTGAAGATCAAATGAGATGTTTTTAAAGCACTTAGCAGAGTTTCTGAAAAATAATAGGTGTTCAATCAAGGTTTGGTTTCCTTCCTTAATGTTGCCGTTATTGCTGATCACATTTCTAGGTTTAGAAGTCTTTCTTAAAGTTTGACTAACTGAGGACTAATCACTACCAGAAAAAATTGCCAGATTTTTTTTTTTGGCTTCTAGTAGCTCTTGTGCAAACAAAACATGCATGCACTTTGAGGGACTGAGAAGGGTTGTCCTAGTCACAAATGAATTCCATGTTTAGTCTTTTTTGAGTTCTCAAATCTTCTGCTTATCTTGATGGATTTTGTTGCAGATCCTTTGAAAAACTAACACTGATTGAGTCATTCATTCATTCGGACATTTTGTTGAGCACCTACTATGAAGCAAAGACTTCATTAAGCAATGGGAGAGTCAAAGCAGACTAGGAAAGATCCTGCCTGACCTATCAGATAGTTGAGGATTAGTCTAGTTTTAGAGTCAGAAGATGTTCACTGTTCTCTTGCTGACTCCCAGGAAGGTCAAAAGTGGTTTCTCATTTGTATATATAACTCAGTTTCCCCATCCACAAAAAGAAGTCATGCTATCTACTCCATAATCTACTTAATAGACTTGTTTCACTTACTGGCACTTTCAAGATGAACTTGGAGTCTTGACTTAAAACAGCTTTCTGTTGAAGAATTCAGCCAACTCTTTTGTGGAGGGCACTTGACTAATGGCTGGACAATTCTACTTAGAAGAAAAGGCCTCTTTCTGAGCAGGACCGGGTGAAAACAAAGGGACTAAATTATACCCTGTCTATTTACACAGTGCATTGTTTTATGGATGGGAGAACAGGGAACACAACAATCTCCAAAGTGTTGAAAATTAATATGAAGCAGAGGACAGTGGAAAGGCACTGTGGTAGATGAACAGGCTGCAATATGAGCAATGAAGACCTTCAAAGAAGTGATATAAAAGACTTTATCAAGGAATTATAAGATAAAAAAGAAGACAGGCTGAGGTAGGACCAGTGGACAGTCAGAGTGCTCCACTAGTATACAAATAATATTATAAAAAAAAAGCCAAAAGGATCTCCAATTAATCCCCTTGCAACTTTAGGAAACATTTAAATTGCCATTCACCCCTTGCCAGGATAGTTCCAATGAAGGGAACTTATTGTCTAACAATTGTAAAATCCATTTTTGATGCTTTTAATAATTGTAAAATTCTTCCTTATTTTGAGCCCCCTGAAAAAAGAATCTAACTTCCTGTAATGTCCACCAGTTAGCCCTTGCTCTATCTTCCAGAGCTACACAGAATAAATCTTCTCTTCCATATGTTTAAAGTCAGTCACCATTGATTCCCTACATCTTCTCTTATTCCCAGTTGGCCTAAGTATAACTTAGTTCCAAAAGAAGACCACGACATCAGGGAAATGACGCCAAAACAAGCACATGAATTAGATTTGAGTGGGGGGGTGCTATGCTAAATCACCAAGCTTTCGCCTCCAGAGTCATCTGGATCAAGTGGCCAGATATGAATCAAGACAACTGGAAATGGTCCTGGATAGGAGGCAATCAGCATTCAATCTAATACATGATTTCCAGACCCTCACCTTCCTGGTTGCTTTTCACTGATGAGCTCTAGTTTTTAAATATTCCTCTTAAAATGTGGGGCCCAGAATTGAGTATGACACTATGGATGTGATTTGGCAAACTCAAGAGTATCAAGGGGATTGGAACTAAAATTCAAGGGTAGAAAGAACATTAGTCTCAAAACCAGGAAGAGCTAGGTTCAAGTTTTAACTTCAGAGACAACCTGGTCATATAATTCACTTAACCTCTCAGTGATTCTGGAAAATCTCTAACATGATAAGTTGCAGAAAAGGTGCAACTGCATTGAGCAAAGGAGAATTTTTTTACTAGGAGGTTCCTAATGAAATCGTAGGTCCAGTCCCTATCTCTAACCAATGAGAAACTGTGATCTTTGCTCTTGAGGGATGAAATAAAGTGACTGGTAACATACTGGTTGAGAAGCCAGGAAGACCTAAGTTCAAATCACACTTCTAACACTTACTAGCTAGGAAACCAAAGGTGAATCACTCAGCCTTTCTAAACCTCAGTTTTCTCATCTGTCAAATGGGTATAATTAAGCATAAGGAAATAATATACAAATGGGTATAATTAGATAAGATAATATATTCAAAATATCTTTTAAAATCAAACTATTATTATTATTATTAATATTAGAATAATTCATTCTCTAGCTAACATTAATCATACCCTCTGAACTGACTATTCCAAACTATCTTTCCATTCCCTATATGCCACACTCACTACCTTTGTCTCCTACTTAACATTCAATTGATACCATTAATGATAACCTCCCTTTTTTTCACCAACTTCACTCCCCCAAACCTCATTTTTTTGTTGTTTAGTCGTTTTCAGTTATGTTCAGCTCTTCATGACCCCATTTGAGTTTTCTTGGCAGAAATAGCAGGGCGGTTTGCCATTTTCTTTTCTAGATCATTTTACAGATGAGAAAACTGAGGCAAACAAGGTTAAGTGACTTGCCCAAGGTAACATAGCAAGTATGTGTCTGAAGTCAAATTTGAACTCAGAAAGATGAGTCCTCCTGACTCCTGGGCCAGTGCTTTATGAACTATAGCACCACTTAGCTATCTTTTCACAAATGAACTGCTGTTAAACTGGGACTCTTCCTTTTCCACTACTTTTTTCGGTTGAATTTTTGAACCTAAGTACAAGAATTTACATTTACCTTATGAGTTTTTATCTTATTGATTTCACCCCAACACCTCCGGCTTTCAAGATCTCCTTAGGTAAAGACAAGAAAATCCCT